>NW_026623261.1:1535338-1568108 GCF_030028575.1 Malurus melanocephalus
GCCCCGCCCGCCGGTCCCGCCTCCCCCTCGGCCCCGCCCGGCCGCCCTGGCCCCGCCGGGTCGCGGTGGCCCCGGGGCTGGGGGCGGTAGCCGCTCCTGGGCCGCTTGACGGGCATCAAGCCCTGTCCAGGGGGAAGRGGTCGGTCTGCAGGGCCAGAAATCCTACGAGTCATAAAGCCCAAGCGCCGGGGTCTGCCTCTGGAGGGGAGTTTTCTCAAGTGCGGTACTAAAAACAAAACAACCAGTTTAGAAATTGAGGTTAACCAAAACCTTTAGATCCGTGGGAAATTGAAAATCCTACAAAGGTCATCTGCTGTTTCTAAACTGCCCAGCAGTAGGGTTCTTCATCCAACCCCCATTAAACAACAACTGCTATATTTACCAGAAACTCCACTTCCTTGCCGGAGATAACTGTAGGTAACCCTTCCAAACRCTTGTGGCTAGCCTAAACAAGATCTAGCTTATTTCTTCCTGTGGTGAGTAATCAGCTGARAGACTGAAAGCTTAGGGGAAGACCTACAAAGACATTTTAACACCATTAAATTACGAATTCTGCCAAGACAGAAACTCAAGCCTGAAGATAGGCAGATACCTGCATAAATGAAAAGGTGACACGAAGTTAACACATATTTTATAGAGATTCTAAAAGAGCGTCAAAATAACAAATGGCACACAGATGTCTCAAGAGTAATTTTTTTACTAGTCACAATATTACAAATCCAACGAATTTTAAGTAAGAAATATTTGTCAGAAATTTTTTAATTTAACAACTGCTTAAAGATTMATTTCAAAAACGTGTCATTTTCAGGACCAAATGCATCTCCAGTACAGACACAGAGCCATCTCCCACAGTTGGCATTATCCTGCTTGTAGGATAATGCCAACTTGCTACTTGCTTGATATGCTTGCTACCGCTCAGTGTCACTACTGGAACAACTGTCTCAACTCCTTCACTAAATTTGCTGCTGCACTTTAAGCTAAAATTGAAGTTTCCATCTGATTTCTTTTTATTTTAACAGAAATAGTTAATTTTACAAGAGACAGATTTTCTTTAAAATGTAGTCTGCTGCTTAGAGGATACGTTTTGAGAGCATACTGCAATTACTACATCTTATTACCCAGCAAAAGACGGACAAAGCCAAGGTTGCATTGGTTAAAATCTCAAAAACWTCACTGGCACAAGGGTTATCTACYACCACACAGAAGAAAGGGGCTCTGSTCTCAGTTRCTYCTCCAGCAGTGCTTAGATAATAAAACTGGGGGAAAAAAAGAGGAAGRAGAATAGTAGTACTGTTTACCCAAGCTCTTTTTGCCAAATTGCAGAAGCTATGAAGCCCTATCCATCAAAGTGGTGGAAACCCTATTTATCTCTTAGCTGCACTTGCACAACAATGACAGTGGCTAATGCYTTATTTTAGCTCCAGAAAAAGCTAWCCCTGTCCTAATGTACYATTCTGCTATCCATCTTCATTCCAAGCACAGTCACCTCTCTTGTAGAGTGTAGAAAGCTCTATGAAGACAACGCACAGATTCCATACAGCAGACAAAAAAACTACACATTTCTATAGTATTTGTGTTGCCCAAGCATATAAAATACATATTCTAGACTGCTGGCATGGGGAATAAATCGCTCAGATTCCTGTCAGAGCTGCAGGATAAGCAGGCGAAGACTGAAACAGAGGCATCATACAAGTTCTGGTTATGGCACTGTTTATTGGTTTACTGCCTGTGGCTCAACATACAGACTTCATGTCATTAGAAGAACCTGTGTGAGTGGAATGTCATACACCCTTTTAATTTACTGAATCTGAAAGCACTAAATAATGCCTGCCCTTCTGTTGCAACTTTTAACATGAAATAGGTAGATGACAGGTAGATTAGACATACACACACACCACCTTAGAAATAAAATTTCATTTTAGTCTCTCTCTAGGATAGAGGATAGCAGACAGTCTGAATGGTTTGCCCTTTCCCATGTTTCCAGGCTGTATGTTCCTTGCCAATCCATCTGAATACAAATGCTCTGACATAATTTGATTCATTGTCTTTGGGGTATCAATGCTTAGAATATCTTTACCTGAGAAAATCTTAAATTCATGTCGCTTGTTGATTTCAGGATTGAGCAAATTTGTTTCATCACTGTTTACATTGTTTTGATGAATATAAAATGGAAGTTKGCTATTTTCATCACTTCCAAATTGTGAATTTTTACCATAGAAAAAGAATTCGTATATATAACCAACCACACACGGAAGATAGAACAGATTTGGGATACTAAAATACCACATTTGAATGGGTTTTGATCTTCTACTTCAAAGTACATTAACAGAGTTGTATACATTCAAGAGAAAAAAYTGCTAGAGGTACAGTATGTTTCCGGCCTGCATTCAGATCAGCTTAGGTTAACAGCAGAAAAAATACTGTATTGCTCATTTTGTTTCTTTTTTTTTTACATATGTAATTGCTAGCTCACAGCTCATTTATTTAAGAAAAGCAACCTGCCATAAAAAATTACACTGACAACCTTGACTACTATAAAAGTCCAGTTTTGAAAAAAYATAAAAATAAAGGTGACACAAATCTTTCTCTTCTATTGTTAGTCCTTCTGTTTTTGCCCATTACTCCTACCATTATTCACCATGAAGTAGTCACAAAATAGGTTTCATACAGACAGACTTTTATGCATAYATAATTGAGGCTCTGCTTGATCCTACTGCACTGAGGGCTATTCTTAGCCTGGTTTCTTCAGTTTATGTAATGATGAATTTTCAGAGTGTCCCCAATTCACCCTTTAACTTTAAATTGATTGTCTAGATATAACTCAATTTGACAGAGGTATTGAAATTCTCCACAAGTTTTATAAAAATGAGAAAGAGACCATAGCTTGAAACTTTAAGAAAGTCTCCCCTAATAACTGATTCTGTGCACCCATTTGCTCTGTCTAGAAGAGCAAATCAGAAGTTGCTTCCAAAATGCTCAGCAGGAAAGAGACTATAAAAAAAAATTGAATTTGCTGATACGAGATGACAAAAAGGTCCTATTTGTTTCAGTTCAGGTAGCTTAATGGTCACTGCATGAAGCAGTGCCACACCTCACTGCCACACTTCACCCCAAACCCCAGAATCAAATGTTTTAACGTGGGCTGAATGGGAAAAAAAGCTGGCCCAGGTTTTTCTAAGTCAAATGGCAGTGCCMGGGAAAGAACAGAAGGTGAAGAAAAGGAATACAAGAACCTGTGAAAGTATGTATAAAATATTGCTGATTCCTCCCCTCATTGTTCTTCAGGACCATTAACCCAGTCCCCTGGCGCTGCCCGTGCCCCTGTGGCGCTCCCTTGCGCCGTGTGCTCCACACTGCAGGCACAGGGAGCCCGTCCGCCCAGCCTGGAATGTGCTCCTGGAGCTGCGAGTACCACCGCCGCTACAGCGTTTGGACAACGCCTTTTCAGGTTKTCCTCACGTTATTTCCATCTAAACACTACTGCGGTATAAACAGATACAAAAGTACAAACTGAAATAGTATTTTTCCCCCGGAAAATCATTATAATCTAACAGTTAGTCCATCACTCTGACCATACATGYAAATTAAACATAAAATAGCAAAAGACTGTGTGTCATCTCTTCCTTCCCTCTTCTTTCCACTTCCTTGAAACTGGGATGATGTCTATTTCAAGTCGGGCTAGCTTACAGAAGAAAAATCTGATATCAAGACTTGCCACATGAAACACAGTTGAGGAAAGGGAGGACTGGTAAATGCAGCTTCTGTGCAGATAAAGGGTTTTCACTAGAATTGAAGCATGTACCCTGGGTACTAAAGACAATTTGTACTTACCGTTATATAGTAGAAACATACTCAAATTATACACTTTCCATAAATTAGCACATCACTTTGATGTTATTCTTACTCATTTTTGCATAGTAAGCCTACTGTCACACATCAATCAGCATTTCAAATTAAAGAAATAATAATATGTAATGYATTCACATGGAACAGACAAGTTAATTGCATGCTGCTGTACAGCTTGCATTTAAAGTAATCAGCCTGATTTTTCAGGTTCCAAAATTCAGCTTTACCTACCAAACTCTGACAGCTGTGCTACAGTACCTGTAACACTGAATGCTACTCACTCGAATTTACAGGCACACCAGCATTAAGTGCAAAGAAAATCGGCCTCTGACATCCTTTCCTGATACATTTGGGAAGATCATTCTTCWCCAGCTACCATCTCAGGGCTGCAGRCACAGGCACTGGCTGCTTCTGTGCTGGCAGGAGACTGAATCGCTGACAATTTCACCGATGGATTTCTCTATCAGATACAAGAAGCCAGAGAAGAGGCACAATCTTTTGTCAATGCACATGACATGTACAGAAAAGAAAGCCATTTCTAAAAATAAATAGGCAGCATATGACTCTCAGCACTATTTTCCTGATGGTCTAGTGGTCAACTCTCACCCTCGAGGTTAACATCACGGAAAACATTTCTTATTTTAGTAAGTTTCTCTAGTACATACCTTAGTTTTCAGGGCTCCTGTGGCTGCAATCAACAACACTTTCACTGCTCAAGATAGATTTAGTAAGATACACTACTCATTTGGAAAGTGATTTGCTAACATCTGTTCCTACTTCTAACAATTTCCTAAGGCATGGACAAAACACATATGCGCACCCTGCCATCAGCCATAAGATCACATCTTTCATAGACTCGGATACATTTCTGAAATTGTCAGGGGGAGAATTTTGTCTCTATCACTCAGGAAGCTTAAGAATCAAGGGGTTCAGCCCTGCCTTCCTCTATGGTGTCACATAACAGACACTCTGAGAGTGGGAATAACCATTCTGTAACTTGCATCTCCAACCCCGCAAATGCAGCTGCTGTGGACCTACCCTAGTTCTAACCTCCAATGCTACTAACAGCACAGCCACAGAACTCAGTACCCCTGGCAAAACCCACCAGAGAAGCACCCASGGTGGAGAATCCTATACTTTCAAACACAACACTGTGGACCTAGTGGARTATACAAATACTTAAGGCTAGCTCAGTGTCTGCAGTATAACCAGCTCAAAATTTGGCTGGTGTTCCTTGCAGGTTTCATCCTGGAGGAAACTAGACCCCACTTCTCCTTTCTCCCCAACAATGGGCACAGATTACCTGCTGGGACAGTGGACATCTTTTACCTAAGTACACCCACCTCTTTGCAGTGGCCTCAGGCCACAGTGATATCTCAGCCTCCAGCCCTCCACAGCTTTGGCTCCTCAAACCCTGAAATGCCTTGGTCTTACCAAAGGRGATGCTGTTGATCCTACACATGTGAAAAGCTGTTCTTGCATATATAAGACATTAGATGGTATCTAAGAGGGCCTSATTTTAACCTCATATTTTGTTATCTTCCTCCCTGCACAGTAAAAYTGCTGAATTCGGACCAAATAAAGCTCCATCACAATCAAGACACACCTTTTGTTCGAGACTGCTACGGTGAATTGTTTGTGATTAAATGAACCATTGGCTGAACAGGGATGCTGATGAGATGGAAAACAAACATATTCAACCTCCTTCGTTCCTCCCAGAAGAAAGTGATCCCCTGAAGTTTGTTTTCAGACTCTAAAGCTTTTAAAGATCAGCTAATGCATATTTGCACAGTCCAGAAGCACACAGTCTGAAGCTTATCTATCAACACAGAAACGTTTTTGCATTTTAGAGGCAGAGGGCTTGAGAACTAGAGAAATTTGCTTTTGTAGAGCCAACCCTCCYGAATCGTTGGACACTGCCTAAATAGGGAATACTATTTGCACAGCTCCCAGATCTACTATGCTCATGAAAACAACACGCCAGAGGAAAAAGCATTCATACAGAGGTCATCTGCAGCGCTGGCCGTTTCCATCCTGCCTACACAAGCCTCACCAAAAAAAGCAAGGTCACAGATTAACATCTGTCGTGTGAGGAGGCCGCGCCAGCGCAAGGCAAGCGAACCTCCAACCTCCATCCCCTCTGTGGAGCCACTGGCGGCCACCAGAGCCCGGCCTTGGGCCCGGCTGTCCCCCGCAGGCCCAGCTCCGGAACCCGCAGCAGCCGCGTTTCCACAGCCTGCCCCCGCAGAGACCCAGCCGGGCCGAGGGAAACGCCGCGTTCCTGCCCTCCCGGCGGCCCGTTCCATCCTGCCGGCACGGATGTGCACTGCAGAGCCTCGGCTGCCGAAACCCCGCCTGCAGCCGTGACAGTGTGACCCCGTGAAGAGACCATGGTGTCACCAACAGCGTGCAAAGGCGATATGAAATGAGAAAACAACAGCGCGGACCCCGCGCCTGCGGGAGGCGGCGGGAAGGGAGCCGGCGGAAGGAGAAGGAGAGTTCCGGCGCCTTCCTCCGAGCCCCCCGCCCCTGCCGCGGCCCCGCGCAGCTCTTGCCTGTGGAGCTGTGTGAGCCAGCCCCGCTCTCGCTGCAGCACCGCCCGGCTGGCCGCTCCTTCCCGCCCGAGGCTCCGTCCCGCCCGGGCCCCCTCCACCATCCCGCCTCCCGCCCACCGGCTTCGCCTGGGACGCCTTTTCTCCCCCCACCCCGCCGCCGCTACTCTCTTCCGTGCGGTGGAATAGAACGTCCCTCTCTACACGTTGCTGCTTCCAGGATTTTGTATTGCCCGGAAAATGGGAACACATGGAGAAAATAGCAGCACAACGCGACAAAAGACAGGATATTATTGTGTTATTGCTTCTTTAACGAGGAACGGAATCACAACTGCAGAGCTCCCTGGTGGTCTAGTGGTTAGGATTCGGCGCTCTCACCGCCGCGGCCCGGGTTCGATTCCCGGTCAGGGAAAGTTCCTTTTCTCTCTCTATTGCCCCTCTCTCTCTCTCGGTCCTTCTCTCTACTTGTCTCCCCCTCTCTCTTTTGTTTTGGGTTTATTTTCGGCTCTCTACTTCTAGCTTTTACAGTTCCGGGCCCGTCGGCTGGCTGCTGTGGAAGTCAGAGACATGGGAGTTTTAAGACACACTTGATGGTTTGGAGGAACCGTGCATGAAGGCAGTGTGAAAAGTCTCAGTGCCCTGTGCTGRAGGACAGGGGAAGCCTGGCCAGGTGTAGCATCTGCCTGGAAATCTTCCCTTCACCTTCACAAACTGCCTATAGACTCCCCATGCCCACCCAGAAGGATTCTAGGAGTCAGCAGAGGCTTGCCTAGAGGGCCACAAGACATTAGTACTGTCACAAATCTTTGAACTGTGGCAGCAGGGACCTAGTAGGGCCTGGAACATCTCTCTTTTGAGGAAATGATGAGGAAACTGCACCTGTTCAGCCTTGAATGAGACAGCAGAAGGGGCCCTCATCAATGTCTACAAGTATCCTATTGACCCCACAAGGCGTGTCAATAGGATAGAGCCAAGCAATGGACAAGAGGCAATGGGCAGAAATTGATGCACAGGAAGTTCCACCTAAATATAAGGAAGAACTTCTTCATTGTGTGGGTGACCAGGTTGGAAGAGGTCGCCCAGAGAGGTSGTGGAGTCTCCCTCACTGGAGATATTCAAGAGCTGCCTGGACACAATACYGTGCCATATGCTCTAGGAAAGCCCTGCTTGAGCAGGGAGGTTGGTGCAAATGACCCACTATGGTCTGTTCCAACTTCACCCATTCTGTGATYCTGTGTCCCACTTAGCTGCCACTGGTGTGCAAGTGCCTCTCTGACCGAGTGCTGTTTCCACACAGAAAAGGTGGGAAGGCTTTATCCCCTGSTCCCCTGTCCTGGCAGACAGGTGACTGCAACTCTCTGTGGTGCTTGCTCAGCAGAGCAGCAGACTGTCTTGTGTGCGGTGTACTTGCACTGCCGCCACCTTGCAGGGCATATGGTTGGGAGGCGCAGGAGAGATACCAGATATTCCTCTGGAAGTGGTAAGAAGTAACCAAAGAGGACAAAGGATTTTTAATGACTCCCTGCAATTAGAACCTGTCTCCATCCTTCCTGCTGTGAAGCCCTCACAACACCTTGGAATTGCTAAAGTTGGAAAAGACCTTTTAAGATCATCATGTCCAACCATCAACTGCTGCCTTGTTCACCATGGAACTGTGACCTCAAGCGCCAAAGCCATACACTTTTTGAACACTTCCAGGAGTTGTGAATCTACTGCTTCTCTGAGCAGTCTGTTCCAATGGTTTACAACCATTTTAATGAAAAAAAAAATCCAAATATATAATCTAAACTCACTCTGATGCAACTTAAGGCCACTTCTTTCACAGCTCCTAAAAATGGTTGCTCCACCAGGTGGCGAGGCAAGAGGTGATGAGAACAGGGTAAAGCTTGTCCCAGTGGGGCAACAGTAGGTGCCTCCCCTCCTCCTCCCAGAGCTCACAGCAGTGCACATCAGCTGCATATCCCAGCATCGGAATCCAGGGCTCCAGCGAGACCTGCTCTTCTTCACCTGTAGCTCCCCATTCCCACACTTGCCCATGATTTGTAGGGTGAGAGGGCGGTAGGAGGACCACGTTGGAAAAGTGCCTGCCTGTGGTGGGCTCACACTGCCTTGTTACCAGATGCCCACCCAGCCATTCTCTCACCCCCCTCCTCAGAAGGACAGGGGGAGAAAATAAGATGAAAAACTTGCTTGTTTAGTGAAGGAAAAGGAGTCTAATGAAAGAGACCAAAGGTCCAATATATGCAGCAGTTGCTTGGAAGAAAAATATCTTAAAAAATAATCCCTACTCCTGCTCTTCTCTTAGGTTTTATTGCTGAGCACAGTGGTCATATGGTAAGGAATATCCCCTTTGCTCAGGCTGCATCATCTGTCCTGGCTATGTCCCTGCCCAAACTCTCCCCCACTTCCCCCTAGCCTCCTGGCCTCGGGAGGGAGGAAGGAGTGTTGGAGGCAGTCTTGAAGCTGTGGGAACACTGCTCAGCAGGGGCCAAAACACCGGYGTGTTATCAACACCCTTCTAGCTACAGACAGAAAGCACAGCACTGCGAGGGCTGCTGTGGGGACAATTAACAGCATCCCAGCGGGACCCAGTATACTGCTGCAGGTAAACCAGGAAATACTGATAATAAATTAATATTATTGTTAGCTTACACAGACTGCAGACCAGAGGCTAGCACACCTGGGATTAGCAGGGATTCTTCCTGCTGCCAGGAGCAAGTCACAGCCCCTGCATCGCCCATATAACTCCTTGTTACTGATAGTCCACACTTTACGAGTAAATACTTTGGTGTGATGTGAAAGCACCACTGGAAATAACGGCCTCCCTCCACTCCAGATAGGAGTGTCTCATGAGAAAGGTCCTCCACTCAATTTTTTATGAGAAAGAAGCTTCAAGGAGGTGCGAAGGGATGGGATCACCTTTGCTTTGAGGCAGAAAGAAAACCGTCAAAAGGGCTGTTTTCACCCTTTGGATATGAAGAAAAGGTGCCAAATTATAGTTAAACACYAGGTCCACAGTTGTCACCTAMKGAATTMTTCATTCCTGTAGCTGGAGGCTGTTAAGAGTGGGCTGGGCAARTCATCAAGTCTCTCAGAATGGGCAAGGGTAATACCTCAGTGGATCTCCTGAAAGTCACAATTACATTATTTCATCCTGYGTTTTCCTATATAATTAAGAGTTTACTTATTAATTAGAGCTGTGTAGGGGTCTGAGATTCTTCTCTCCCTCTTTGATCTCAGTGAAATGCCTTACTAAATTGGCAGAAGAAGTTGCTGCTTTCTACATCAGAAAATGATGGGCAATTTTAGAAGCAGCTAAAATGAATTTCAGGTGTTGACTACCTTCCCAGAAAAGGCATATGTACGGTTTTGCAGAAGAGGAGCAAAAGAAGCAAGTCCTTTTGCTTTAATCACTTTCCAGTGGGACATTTGCACACTCTTAGCACTGTAAATCCAGTTTTAGAGTCGTCTGAGAAAGGATATTCATACATAAGATTTTAGAAGCACTAAGAAACCCTGAAAATAGCTCTTGCACACAAAGAAAGAGTAGTTTACAATATTTTGTTAGGAAAGCAGCATAATMTCTGAAGAAGTTATCTAATGGCCTTCCAAATCCCTTTTCAGTCCCATGCCAGACCTGAAACTTGCCCTTGTATGGACAGCAAATATCCATCCAGCAAGGAATAGGCACCAGTCCTCTGTCTGGTGTCCTTCCACTTCAGATCCCTCTGTGATTAAAAGTATCCTGGTCTGTGTTGAAGAGTGTTACAGCAGTTTCTGATTGCCTGTTCCTGGACCTTAGTGATAGAGGGAAGGAATTGGGTACTTGTTTTTAACAGGTAGAAGAACCGTCCTTCATGGAGCTTTGTTGATACTTTTGTTTTAGATGAAGAGTAATTAATGATGTTGGCATGCTGAAGCCCTAGAAAAGGTGGGCTATTTTACAAAGGACTGGCAGTGCAATCAAAATCACATCACAAAAGTRATCTGGCTAAAGCAGAGGTATTTCAAACAAATATAAGATTATTCACAACACATTTTCAAAGTGTAGCTGAATTCACTTCTGTGGTAGATTTTGAGATACTGGCTCACAAGTATTTTTACTTTCACTTCTGTTCTTCCTTAAAAAATGTGACTGAGTGCTTTCCTTCTCACAGCAAAGGTTTATGGGATTGAACTGCCGAAGAAATAAGAATGATAGGGAAGACAATACCTTAACTGTAGATAGAGTTAAACCAGCAGCTGAATCAACTTTTCTTTCTTGTTACATCCTTTAAGTTATAGCCCTGCATTAGTTCTACTTTGCAAGTTTTTCCAATCTTTTATGAAGTATCTTGGCTGTGAGTGAACATAAATTTTTGCATGACTTTTATGGCTAGCAATTCTTCAGAAAATTAARTATCCAATATTTTTCACTTTTCTACTTGCTTTCATATTTCACTTTTGTCTGAAGGGTATACAGTCATGCAGATATTAGATTTATTCTGTTCCCAGGACATTCTCATGGCCGCTTATCGCCTTATTTTTTGGTTTATTGTGGACATAAACAAGTACAACTCCGTGGTATCCTCTACAAGGCAACGAGCCTTTTCCMATGGAAAAAAAACATTGTTGGAAGACGCCACGAGGTGGCATCCCGGTCCTGTGTCTGCCGCCACCCGCCCGCGGTTCCCAGAGCAGCCYCTCTGGAGGTTTCAGATTCAATTCCGTAGGTTAACGTTGTGCCCGTTCCATTCCAGTGAGCTGTAGGGTAATGAAGGATTTKTATTTGCTGATACAGCCGACTTCATGTACAAATGAAGCTTTGRATAAGGCAAATAATTGCTTAGCTTCTGGGTCCAGTGCTGTACACGGAAACTTTACAATCTGTCTTTAAACAGTCTTAATATAACATTAAAAAAATTATAAAGAAAAAAAACAAGAAAAGTCACAAAGAATTATCAAGAGTATGACTCGGGCTCTATCACCTCATCCTATCTGTGTTGTCAATATAATGACGAACACATACCATGACCAGAGTGACGAAGAACCRCGTCCCTGAACATGTTCACCGTCACAGCCTCTCTGTTAGGGGTCAGCAGCGCCTCTGCTTTTCACATGCAGGTTTTGAACTGAAGGTCGTGCAGAAAGTTTGTGCCAAGGTGAAGAAGGGAACCAGAATTTCTGYATCCCAGGTCAGCATCCTCTGCCCAAGGACACAAGATAAGGTCTGGGTTCATTCCCTTCTGCATGGATTCACAAGGCTGGTGAGCAATGGGAGCAGTCTGTGCTATGACATTAGTGCTGTCACCATGGCAGTGAAAGGACACAAACAAGGCGWAGTGTTTATTAAACTGGTGGGGTGGAAGGAAAAACAACCTAAAGGATGCTTTCAGGCACACAGTCCTTTTTCAAGATTCCCCCCTGCCCCCCATTCTATTATCTATCCCAATATTTGCTCCATARAACATTGCTGTCTTAAATATAACTGTAAATCTCTTCCCTAGCTACAGATTCACCATGAAAAGCCTTCTGGACAATAAGAAAAGAAAACAACAAAAAAAAAAACCAAAAACAACCTCACTTCACATTCTACTTGGATTGTCCCTTGAGAGCTATAGTTGGAAAATTTACTCTGAATTAAGTTTTAGGAGAAGTTATCTTATGCAAAGCAAGACAGTTTACTTAAGCTAATGTTAATGAAAGTCCAATGCAGATTTAATTACCACTCACAGATCTAGATAATACTACCCATGGACCATTTTCCAGCRAGTCCTTTTACAGGAGCAATTGCCATGTCTTATTAAGGAGTACTCTGATCATGAAATTATGAAAGCTCTGATCCTTTTAAAAGYCTGAACTTTTGCATGCTGCAAATCTGCTTACTAGATCCTTTTTATACTGCCTTGTGGCTACAGTCAATCATTACCTTCTGCCTTTCCGTGCTTTGTTTCCCATGTGCTCTTTTGATGAATCCCATTTTAGTAAACTATATTGACAACGTTATTATGCTGTGCCTAATTTTTKTCTTGCTAGCAGGAAAACAGAGCTGGGAGGTGCCAGTTTTCCCCAAAAGCAGGAAAATAATAACAGACTATAAATTGGTATTACAACACACGCTCTGACTGGTGCTGCTGTCTGCTGCATGCAACAGGGAATAGCAGTGATTCAGACAAGGACAAAGCATCTGGGCTGATGGAGGGTGGCCACAGCAGGGTGCCATCCTGGCTGTGCACCCAAATTTGCCCCACGTCCTTTGCAAGGGATTTTTAACAGAAATTATAACCCTGTATTCCATAAATGGCATAATTGGTATTGTGTAAGCTGCAGTTGTGTACAAGAGATCCGGCAAAATAAATGAAAAAGGAGACTACCTGCCTAATTCTATCAGGATGAAGTATTGCAGTTTGTTCATTCTCTACCCCAAGCCAGGCAGTAAGCCTCAGTTTCAGATTTGTTTGGGCAGTGGCCTTGTGTCAATAAAAATGGAGTCTCTTGCTGGAGCCTGCAAGGGCTTTCATCCCTGCTGTGTGCTCATCACTGCACTGTGCTCATCCCCCCTTAAGCAGCCAGGCTGRAGCTGTGTGTCAAACACATGAGAAGACAAATATGAACCCCTAATTTCCCATCACCTCCTGCTGACTCCCCTGCCTGCTACAAGGCTCTCAGGGAGCCTCTGTGTACTTGCCAAACCCAGTTCTGAMGTGCTCACTCTTGTGTTTACTATCATGATTCCCCCAAGTGTGTCTTTGGCTGGTGGTTCCGCTGTGGGTGCAGGCAAAATCCAGGTCTTCTAAGGACACCTGAAAGACAGGTATCTTAAAATTTCTTGTACCTACTGTTTATTAGTTTGCTGATCCTCCTTGAAGAGTAAAAAGCCAAATKAATAAACATAATTTGGTAAATTCTGCTTTTCTTCTGGTCATACATTCAAAGAGGAGTTTTCTTCTTTGTCATCCATTATGCCATCAGCAATTTGCCCCCCTCACTAGAATCCGGGSTCCAAGAGAGCTACTGTCTTCTATTAACCAAAGACTTAGAGTGAGGGCTAGAAACTTGAGTTAAGAGTGCTCACAAGATGATGATGAGTTAGGAGCTAATCTTTCCCCTGGGGTCTGAGGTCTAATTAGACAAGATCCAGGACAAGAATTAATTAACATTATTCCCACTTAACAGGTGAGTAGCCATAAAGTGAACTAACAAACAAGTTGTATTTCTGATGTATTTAAACACTGAAAAGTAGCTTGACACCTAATACTTATAAAACTCAGACAAAAATGCATCCTTTAAAGTTTTGGTCCTGCAGGGGGCTGAAAAGCATAAATAATTTTGTTTATACAAATAATCACACTGAAGAGGAATAGTTCCTCTCTTTCCCTTGAAAGTACATCCTTAGTTGCTTCACAGGACAAGTTCTRTTAGTGATGAACTGTAACACGGATTTTGAAAAGCAACAGAGAACCTGCTCTCTATAGCTGAAAAAGTGACACATGTAAACAATAGATAAAAAATATCTTTAATATGCCTAGCTCTTCCTCATTTAAAAGGTTATATGCAGGAGAAAACCAGCTTTATTTCCCTTTTTTTTTTTTTTTCCTCCAGTTTGAACCACAGGCACAGAAATACCCCACTGCAAAAGCTGGGCATAGGGGTAGGCAGGTTTTACATATTTATATTGAATTATTACTTCTCTTTTGTTTTGTTGGTGGCTACTGCTATTGGGCATCCTTGAGTTTTGACGGTCACATCAAAGGAGCGGCTCTGGCGTGAGAACCGGTCAAAGTGAGCCAGATAATTAATGGATTTATTACTGAGGTCGGTTCCCATGATTGTCGGTGGGCAGCAGCCACCGCTGTGTCGTAATCCTCATTCTCTTGGTAAGGCACATACTGCCTTAAAAAGGTTTAATGATCCAATAGTGATTTACTAATGGGAATCTTTCTTGTCGGTTTAGCAGGCCTTGGAGGAGGACAGGGTGGCACATGAAGGTCAGTTTTCAGCAGTATCAAGAAATGGTTTTATTTGTTTTGTTTTGAGATTCCTGTTTGGAGCATTTTTATTCACTAACTGCAATAATAAATTGAAGGGTCAAAGTCATTGTAGCTGGGCAGGTATCGGATTCTTGATAACATGAGGAGGGAAGGAAACAGACATTGGTCACAGTAGATTGTGGCTGAAGGTCTGAGATAATCATCAGAAAACATTCACTTTGGCTTTTACGATCAACAMAATGAAAAAGTGTGGTAAGAGGGACTGAAACTGCCTGATGAAACCTCAGGCTGGCAGCTGGTCCTTTCCACCAGCCCCTGCGGCAATRGCTGCCTGGCAAGGACCTTCCACTAAGATTGCATCCCCTTTCTGTTGGGAAAGGAGGGAGGGGGACAATCAGAAAGACTGCGGCCCAAAAAGAGGGCAGGGGAAGGAAAAGGAGAGGAAGCAGCTTTGCCAGCCAAAGGGAAGGAGATGCTCTCGGTGCCCAAAGAGCCAGGGCCCCCACCGCCACTCCCCCTTGCCACTCTGGTGCCTCTTCAGAAAAACAAACCCCAGAAAAGCCAAGAAAAATAAACTTCCTTCTCCACCACCAAAATACATTTAGAAAGCAACAGAGGGAGAGGGGGTGGGGAGAAAAACAATGTTACTTTATTTTGGGGCTTGTGTATTAAAGCCGAGGGTTGTGCTGGCAAGTGACATTAAAAGCTATGTGAACAATCCACACAGAAAAGACCTCAACCTGTTAATCAAGTTGTGAAAGTATGTCTTAAATGTATAGCTTTTGTTTTAAACTTCTCAAGGGAGACAGTCCTTTTTCTAAAGAAAATTAAAATTACTTGTCTCTCTGAGATATGAAAKAATAAAACAGCATTTTGAGTTAAATCAAGAGTAAGGGGAGAAAAAAGTGTAGGCCTTTAAGAAACTACAATTTTGTCTCCTTAGGTTTATGTATTGTCTTGTAATAATTTATTAGATTTTCACTTACCACACAGTAATATCTGTGGGTATTCTTTACAGGTAAAACACTTTCCTTTAGATCTTCCATTGTGATCCTGTTTCCTTGAATGTATGCAGAGATCTTGCAGTTCACATAGGCAGCGTTCAAAATCTCCAGCAACCGCAATTTCAGTGTTGCATCAAGGTATTTTTTCATCCTGAAGACTTTCTTTTGTAGAAGAGAAAAATCCTGGAAATTAACTGGGTGGAAAGCAAAATTAAGTCAATAATTAAGTCCTCCTCAGGAGGACTTTCCTGTAGACTGTTCAGATAAACATTGTCTAAAATATTTAAGCTTTGCATTAATTCTGTATTGACAGTTGTATCTGTAAAAAAGAAGTCTGCCTCTTTAGACCTTGCAAGTAATTCAACCAGACATATTTCATTTTATTTCCCATAATCTCTTCCTTTTGCTTTTGATATYTGAATATCTAGGGTATGACACTAATTCATGTGTCCCAGCTTTACWTTGCCACCATGAATGCAGAAAAATATCCCTTTAAAAATAAATTATATTGACATCATCTTACAGTCACCCCCACTGCTGAAGTCAGAGCATTGAGAACTCTTGAAATTAGTGTAAATTGAGGTATTGACTGGTTTGACTTGTCACCTAGTTTTACAGGATTGATAGATGGTAACCTATTATYACCAGGTGATTTTGATATTATTCTGTTGTTTTTTGTTTTTTTTTCTGGTGAGGAGTCTGATTCCTTGAAAAAATTAGATCATGTGTGAAAATATTATTAAGCTTCAAATTCTATCTCTCCAATGATGATACAAGTWAGGGAGAAATTCAGTTGCCTGGCCATACACATTTCATGCCACTAAAGCAACTTGGATTCCCCAGGCATCCACACAGGACTGGCATGGGTGACACAGGACACAAGGGAAACCTGTCCCCTCCAAAATGATAGCTGGAGTCCAGCTTAGCACATGGCAAATATTTAGGCAGTTGRATGATGACCAAGTGATTGTGTTTGCACATTCAGAGCACTTTACAACTTCCAGTAGTAGCAATTACCAGGATAAAAAAACAAATCAAAACCAAAACTAACCATACCCCCACACCTTCTCCCAAAAAGAAAATCCTGCGCATTTTATGGAAATTATCTGTCAATTATCTGTCAAAATTTTCTTTCATTTATAAATTAGGAAAGGTTTGGTTTACCCTTGAGTGGAAATCTCAGCATTTCTGACACCTGCCGGGTGCTCCTCTGCTTACCATTTCTGGTTATGATCAGATGTGTTGCTGCCCTCATCCCTTTGAGACTTTTACACATTTGTTTCCAAGTATTTGCTGTGTAAAATGATGAAGCAGAGAAACAGAGCACGAGTAAAAGGTTGAGTGTTGAGTAAAATTWGCTCAGGCTCATGCAATGGCCTCACACAAATGAGGCCTGGATATATGTAGCTTGCAAACAAAGCTATATCAATTCCTTCATCTTTTCTAGAAGCTGAACAAAACTACCAGTTCAATCACTCAGATCCTTAGTCGTATGATCTCAGGCTATCTGTGCCTAGAGAAGCAGATGACAAATGAGACTGGCAACTACAGAGCTGGTAACAGGCCACTTCACGTGTCTAGTAGTATTTTCTGATGTATCTTCTAAGTAAAAGGTGCTTGTGACCATTTCCTATTGCAAAGAAAAAATTCCTCATTTAAAATAGCCCTCAGAATTTGCCAAAATCCATGTCCCAGGCTTATCTCATGACATCCTGATTGAAGTGTTGTCTTTCAAAATAGCTGCAAACATTTTGAAGGTTTACACTAAGGAGGCAAACTGCATGAACTGGCACCTCCTGGCAGTTTTTCAGGCAGATGAAGTCACAGCCAGAAGACGATTATTGTACATTGGATATATGCATTCAGCCCTCGGCCACAGTAGCCGGTTTTTCTTCTGGGCAATACCTAATGCCGGATTTCCTCCACTTGCAATCAGAGCAAAGGAAGGACAGGCAGCGCYGCCTCTCAATTGCCTGTCTCCTCTGTAGGGTAATAATCTTCTCTCAGCAGCCTAAGTGCTTTTTATTTGCATTGCTGAGGGCTAAGGTTTCGAGCTCCCTAATGCTGAGTGACAGAATTGGTTTTTAGTTTTTCCCTCTTAAGAAAAACATTCTAGGAAATTGCATAACCTGCTTTGATCCTCTTGATACCTGGAATTTAAGGTTGCAAACGCACCCATTGAAAAGTTAGTCAAAGCCAACTGCTTGCTGTTGAACAAGCAGCCTGACTTGTGTTCTTGTGGTATGTGCCATGATCTCATCCTAGATTATAACAATTACAAACTTTATTTTTCATCCACGTCCATTCATCATTGAATGTACAATAAAGATAGAAGAGGGCTGAAGTAAGGTTGCACCTGCAGAGCCTTGAGCCGTAACTTTTGCATCTTGGTCATGCCAAGGAAACAGCTTTCCCTTGCTCTGTTTGAAAAACTGCGCAGACACCTTCAGCTCTGACCTGTCACCACAGCCACAACCAAAGCCATCAGAAGCTTTTACATGCTGATGTCTTTCCAACGGCACATGTGAAATATACATCTTCTCCATTAATTTCTCACTTGGAAAATCTTCATTTGCTCTCAGAGACATAACATCTTCCAAAGGCTAGAAATAAGCAGGCATGAAGGATGAGTGCCTCATGTCCTCTAGGAGATTAGATTAAAAAACCAAACCAAACCAAAAGACAACACAACAAGCAATAGTGGAGACAAAAAAGCAACACAACAAGGAATAGAGGACACATCATCAATTCAACAACTCACGGATCTGRTCTGGTTTTTGAAAGTGAAAATGGGATAAGCACAAATAGGCTGCACAAATCTATCCATGGTGTGTATCTAATCAGTGTTTTTTCCAACTGCCTTTTTTTTCAGAATGAGGCAGAATATTGCATTTGGGGAAACAAATGATGTTTTGGGGCACATCAATTAGATTGAAGCCCTTAGATGGAACCACATCAGTGGGTGCCTATTTTTAATGTGATACATGTGTGGGAGACCTCCTACCAGGTTATTAGAGGGCAGTTTAATAGTTAACAGCCTAAAGTGAAGTAAGACTGCAACCTGCTTTTTCATGCAAATAAACCCCACTTTATATCTACTGGCCAATAATGTCCAATTTTGTCTTGAAAATACACTTTTAGAAAGTGAATGATACCTCATCTGTATGCTGCTAAATATGCCAGTACAGCAGTACAGCATTTCTGCCCTTAATGAAAAARAAGTCATGTTCACCACAAACAACATAACTTCAAAGAATAGAAAAGCTGATTAACAGTATAGGGGTTGAAGGCTTTTTCTTCCTCTTTTGTCCATTTTTTCAGGTGAATCACAACCCCTTCTCATTTAAGTGCTGGAGACCAGCTGATTGAGGCAGGGATGGGTTCCAGGTTTAATATTTGGGAGAATGGATAATAGGGAGTGAGAGACTGAGTTGAGGCTGCTGAGAATTTTGATGACAGGTGAATTGTCTGTCTGGCTGCAGTGTGATCACAGTTTTTCTGTGCCTCAGTCTTGCCAGCTGTTATTTTGGCATTCAGACGTGTAAGACTTTGTCCTCATCCTTATAAACAGAGCTTTCCACACTTTCCACCGAGGGGCTTTGCAGGTCTCAGATGAAATAATAACAAACCCTTGCCTCAGTGAAA
This sequence comes from Malurus melanocephalus, assembly GCF_030028575.1. NCBI lineage: Eukaryota > Metazoa > Chordata > Aves > Passeriformes > Maluridae > Malurus > Malurus melanocephalus. The sequence goes on from NW_026623261.1 coordinate 1,554,356, forward strand.
ACTGCCAAATTAGAGGACCAGAACCAGAGGTAAAAACTACCTCCTCTCATTCCAAATATTTAATGATGTCATTGGGTTAAAATTCTCACCTTCTAGACCCTTTGGAAAGCTGAACCTAGAAACCCAAATGATTTTTGAGGCTCCTCACGATGGACAGATAGGATTGTATCATTARGCGTACTGTCAACACAGAGCCAAYTTACAAGCCTGAAAAACAGTTCTGCTTTGCTGCTGTTTTCCCTTCCCTATTCCAGAGCACAGTGGACAAGATGGGCTTCCTGGCTGAGTGAGGGGGGACAGAAGAYGTACACAGCAGCCAACAGGCTCGTTACCAGTGGTAGAAAGCAAGAGTCCACGTGTATTCTTCAAAAACAAACAAAATCTGCAACAAATCATCCGTAAAACGCAGTCAAAAAGGACTTCATTTAATTAGTGATATGTAAAGACTTTTGCATAGAAAAAAGGTTAACAAAGTAATGCATAAAAGACCGACTAGGTACAGTATTTTTAAAACAAATATTTTAAAGTATATTTTGCATAATGTTTAACATTCTCAATGCTTATTGCTTTCTCCACACAGCAGAGAAATCAAGTGCATAATAATACATGCTGTGTTTTATTTTTATTTTCTTTCTTTTTTTTTTTTTTTACATAAAATCTCTAGTTCTTGACTGGTTGTATTAAAATACTTAGGTTATTTTAAGTCACTGTAATAAAAAATGAAAGCAAATCATTTTATGCAGCACTAGTTATCTGGGTATTGACAAAATAATTTACTCACATCCCATTAATACATTCATTTTGGTTTGGAATCAAACCCACTTTACAATGTTGGCATGTTAATAGCCAATTWWAAAATTTTCCCTACCATAACTTCATTCATACCCAGAGTGATCATTCTCCCAGAAGTTGATAGTGAAAAGAAGAGGGATCTTGCACTGAATCGACTAAAAGTAAACGTCCAAATACAGCTAAATAAGTTAAGTCGAACTCTTACAACACTGAGTCTCTTGTATTGGCATGAATCAACTGTATCCAAGTGTGCAGGCTTTAAATAGGTGGTTACTTCTGGGTGCATGACAAATTCACTGTTTGTGCAGATAGGAGCTAGCACCATGTTTAAGCCATAAAAATGGGTGCCTCAGGGCTCACAGGCAGCGCTGAAACGTTCATTAATCCCAGCACTGATAAGATAATTGCTTTTGCCAATGCTATGCTAGACGTCACAATTTGGCAAGTCTGTACAAAGAAAGTGAACTAAGGAAGCGAGAACTAGGCCTGTCAAACWAAACATTCTTCCTCAGCAATCTTTTGGCTAAAAAAACCTCTCCCCTTCAAGAGCACGCTCTGCCCTGGAAAAGTATCCTAGTTCTGAAGTTGAATGCGGAATTTTGCCTYTCTCCCATACCATTTCCATACCTGTGCAATGTTATTTGTTTTAGCAGAACACACACACACATATATATATTTATTTATTATTTTTTCAATGTCAGGCACTTAGGAAACTGGAACTCCTTTTCTAGCCTGGGGAGACCTGGTAGATGCAGTCCCTCACCTTTCTGCCAAACAAGGATGCATAGCTGGAGAATTATTAGTTCTAATGTCTACGTATTTCTACGTGTTTTGCAGGAAACCTCTAAATGCCKATATGGTCACACTGTTATGAAAGCCATTGCTGCTCCCTCAAGGTGCCTCCAGCAAGACAAACGGAGAAGAAGGTATCACCCCCATGTCCTCTCCGACTCCTGCAGCGAGGAGGATAATTGTGCCATTCCTCGGTGGGCTCGCCGGCACCTCTCAGGCCCTTTGGGTGAAGGCTGAGCAGAGAGCACAGCCCGAGTCCCGGAGGCTGGGTGTGGGTATGGGATGTGTGGGCTCGTGTTGTGAGCACATGCACGAGTGCCGAGAGGGACAGGAGGGAGCTGGAGTGGGAACGGGGGACGGGGACTTAAAAGGCTCCAACTTCAGTCCCCCAGGGTCGGTAGGGTTTCGTGCCGCCCCCGGTGCCAGCCTGCTGCGGGCTGGCAGTGGCTGACACGGCCAGCGGAGGGGTGATGGCTGTCGCCGCTGCGACAGCGGCGGCCGCGCTCGGGGGCAGCATGGGGAAGGTGCCGGTGAAGGACAGGGGGAAGCTCTGGGCAGCGGCTGTGGCCGCCGCCGCCGCGGCGTGAACCGTGGCCGACAGGGACAAGAGGGAGGTAGAGAGAGGAGGGACGCAGGGAGCGATGCTGCCGGCCGAGGGAACTCTGAGGGCGGCATCGGCGTGGGCGAAGGTGGCCGTGAGCAGCGCGGAGCCGTGCGGGGACACGTCCGAGGAGAGTCTGCACGGGGCAGCGTCGGACGCGTGGAGTCCATTGGGCTGCAGCAGAGCGGCCGGGAGGTGGTGGAAGGCGGCTGCCCAGTGCTGAGGGTGCAGGGGGTGGTGGTGGTGGTGGTGGGCCATGGAGGAGGTCATGGCAGCAGCTTCCCTCTGAGAGGCGCAGGTGCTCAGGTGAGACACGAGTCTAACGCGCAGCGGGTCCGATGTGTCGAGACCTTCCACCGATGTCAGGTACCTCGCGACTTCTGTCAAGCACTCCCGGAARCCGATGCTCATGAAATCCATGGCCAGGGAATGAGCGTCAAAATAGCCTGCAAGGGAAGGGCAAAAGATGTGTTGAGTGTGGAGCTCGCCGACCGAGTCGTGGCTCAGCCTCCGCATCTCCCATTAGCCATTTATGGGTTAAGATCTGCAACGGGAGAAGTTTGTTCTCTGATCTGTAAAAGATCTCTGTGACCATCTCTGTAATGCAATAAGCTGCGGTTGTTTACGCAGATGATATACAAATGAAAAAAATTAAGTCCATGAGACACTTAAAAAGATACATGATGCCTCTCCTGAAATTCCTCAGCAAGCTGCTGCAGTGCAGTGTTGATCCTGTATGTGTGAATGAGATGGTTATCCACACAAAGAAACAGGCTGGAGATCAGAGAGCGTACATGTACTACCCTGCCTTTTCTTCCCTACACTGGCATTCATCCTCACGCTTTCAAACTTTTTCTTGACATTGTGAGATAGTTGTTGTAGCTGCTGCCGGGGTCCCATTTACTTCACAGAGTCATTAAGACAATATGACATACGGTGTTGCTTAACTACAAACGAAAAACATCTTGTGATGACTCTGCACACACACAATAAAAAGCTTTACAGAGAAAACGTTTTATGTAATGCCATTGCTAATTTGGAGATGGAAGACTGACAGTCATATGGCCCATGAGGTATTTCAACAAACAGCAACTGGAGCTCCACAGGCTTGGGACAAAAAAACATTTGAAGAAAAAAAAAAGTCTTATTAAATGCACATGAAAAGATACTCCCTTTCTAAAAGGCTTGAGCATAAAATCTTGTGTTTAARTTGCAGCCCTTTGACCACAAAAACCTATTCCAATTCTTGGAATTTTCCTATTTCAGTTTAAATGTTGTTTCTTTGGGGGAATAATATTCTATCCACTCCCAAGTTGGCACCGTTGTTGGCACCAAGTTTTTCCTTTCACTTTGAATGAAAATTTTTAGGTATGCATGACTATGATGTATACCTAAAGTATGTTAGTATATAAAGATCAAGTATTCTTCTAATGGTAGAAGGTGGCAGCAATGCCTTGTATTCTCTGTCATGAAATAATATGCRTTTCTGAAAAAATGCTAGCACTTTAGATGGCTTTTTTCACTTAAATCAATTTTCAAGCTAGAAAGAAGCACTTCCATCGCTGCATACCCGCATTATAGTATTAACCCGGGCACGTTTGTCGATGTTACCCCAAATCCCCTGYTCACTATACACTCCTTCTTGCCAAACCACAATCATGCTTTTGTTGCAGGCCAGCTTGCTCATCTGAACCTGAGAGAAACTCTGGCTCGGCCAGCAGATCAGCGAGCACGAGGGGTTGAGGACTCCTGTCAGCAAGAACTGACTCCTCACAGCTTTCTTCCTGCCAGGTCCACTGCGACCAAATGATCTGTGGAAATGTCACAGTTCGAGTGAACTCCTGAGAGGCAAAGGCCAGGCATGCCAGCAGTGGTGAGATAGCCGGGCACCTTCTCGGGTGCCAGTCAGCCTGGCGTGGGGACTGCTTCTGCGCCAGAGGCTCCAGGACCTCCAGCAGCTTCAGAGGGGCTGAYGCACAGCCAAAACCACTTCCCAGCTCTGGCCACGAGTCAGCCAGCCTGGGAGTCCTGAGAGCACTCGGCGCAAGCCAGGGCTTCCCGGCCTCCCTCCCTCCGGACCGGAGAAGATGTGGGGGATGCGGTTGTCACCAGTTTCCCTGAATCTGAGCTGCTGGCTCTGTGACAAGCCATCCCAAAGCCCTGGTGATCCTGGCTCCCTTTCAGTCTCCTATGGCAGCCGAGACATGAAAACAGAGGGTAGATGAGAGCTGGGACTCCCAGACTCCATTACATTTTGATGGTTATCTTTTCCTGGTTTCCCCTTCACTGGCTTCCCCTTCTGAGAGAGACTTAAAAATGTTGTTTCCCATTTCTTTRCAAACTCAAGARCATCCTCCACCRTGTGCACACGCCACTGTTTTTTAGYGAATRRGRAGTCTTGGTTTTACTTCATCTGTCCTGGTAACCCACCTGCGCTGCTCCCAGGCCACAGGTCACTTGAGCTACATGAAYCCGTGCACCAGCCCAGGTGTCACTCACTCAAGATAAATTTGCAGTGAGGCTGCAATAAAACCACGCTGAGGCCTCGGCAAGCAACTCATTGTTGACAAATCACTCCTCCCCTGTGCTTGCTTGCACCATCAGCAAAAAGCCCTGGCCTYAGGCCAAAATAATAACTCAATGTGAACAGGAGACCACTGTCCGCACCTGTGTCAGGGCRGCGGAAATGCAGAATCTGCACAGGACCTCAGAGGCATCTGCCTGCCTGCCCAGGCAGCTCTGAAAAGCAGAGAATGGACAGAAGCCATGTTGGGTTTTCTTMCACTGTGCTCTCGGGATCAGTGTGCTGAGCAGCAGCCGACCCCATCCCAACCTGCCGAGCCCTTTGCTTTCCCCACCATGGATATCCTCCTTTCTGCATGAGGAGGAGGACAGTCCTCAATTCAGGGGAGCACTTGGATATCTGGACCCATTTCTCCTTCCTGCARTAATAGTTTTTGCCCCTGGGAAAAGTGCTGAAACTCTTTTTTTTTTGCTGATACAAAAAAAACCCTTCTGTGTCACAAGACAAATTACAAAGTGGGAATAACTACACTTGCAAATAAAACAAACATCTACTTTAAAGATACCCTAAAAAATTATATTTAAAACTGTTAATTAGATTGCAAAGTAAAACATTAAGTGAACAGGAAATGCAGGCTTAAACTTTGCCCCATWCTAATTCTCAAACCTCTTTTTCTTACAGTTTCTTAATCTGTGCAGTSAGATTACTCTTATCTCTAGGACAGAAGAAGATAAAGTTGTCGTATTTGTAAAGCGATCGGGTATTATTTTGATGGGCCACCCACTGTGGATCACGGTGTGAAAGGCAGCAGCAGAAATAAGCCTGCATYGCCTCTCCCCACACCCCAGCGCTCCATCCTTCCCCACAGGCATGCCGGTGTCAGCTGGGGCAGGAGAGACACGGCAGCAGAGACCAGCCAAGGAAGAGAGCAGACTGCACGACCTGGGACTGCTAACAACATCCAGTTTGTCCAACTGCAGCCAGAGGCTGGGCTCTGCCAACACCTCTCACTGTCCTGCAGCTCCCATCCCAGGSGCTCCGTCCCCTGACCTGACCCATTTATAACAAAATCCCCCGCATACTTTTTCTGGGTGGGGAAGCAGGGGAAGGAAGCTTCCTGATAAATTAGGTCTCTGGGTTCACCTCCTGGCCATCCCACTGTTGGTGCAGACATCGGAGGGGTGGGAGGTGCCACAGCTCCTGAGAGGAGCAATGTGCAGCGTGCAGTGGGGATCAGGCTGGGATAGCAGAGCCAACATCGCGGGGGGAGGATGAAGTGAAAAAAATCCCACTTCCCTCAGAAGCCAAGTGCTGTGAGGCAGAGCTTGTGGAACACCGGCATGCAACCACACAATTAAAGACAGCACCGTCACTTGGACACACACAGGATCCAAATCACCCRAATCCAGACTGCACAAGCATGATCAATTCTGGCATTTCTTAACTTTCAAGAGCGTAGCTTTAGCAACTATAGTGCTTTCTCGAGGATTTTTTACATATATACCTTAACTTTCTTTTTAAATTTTGCACATTTTCTGAAGAATCAAGAGGGATGTCTGTTACCTGATGGGCAATAAAATTCCTTTCATCTCTTATTAAATGAGTTACCCATAAATTTTAAGCTTAAATGGACTCCTCGAAAAAACTGCTTAACACTAGAAAAAAGGTATGTCAGCTTGGTGTTAATTTTCACAAATAATGGAACACCAGCCTTCAACATGCTTTCCTATAGCCATCTGCTGTTAGGCATGCACTGATTCTAAGCTGAGTTTCCTAATTGCTGCAAGGTACAGAGAGGAGCATGATTCAGACATGTGCTGAAAACTTTGATCAAAAAAACACAAGAGAGAGCAGCAGTTTCTTTTCTAGCCTTTACCTATATGGCACAGTTGGTGAGTGAAGAATCAGCTGTTTTCCAGTACAACAATTTGAAGCATGATCACAGTTGATGGCATGGGACATGGGACCATGCTTACRGAATGCCAGCAAGTTTTCTCGGTCCAAATAAGTTCCAAAATCATGACTACACAGAACACCTCGTGGGTGGCTGAAACCATTTGGCCTCCAGCCTTGGGACTGTCAGCTTGCACAAGCGAGGTACACTCGACTCCCGGTGCTCTGCTGATCTTGTGGGTCAGCCAGTGCAGCCACTGCGTCACGCCAGCACCCATTAACAGGGAGCTACCCAGCCTCTGACACACAAATATAGCATAGAAATATGAGTGCAGAGAGCATTGCCTGCCTGTCTGCTTCATCAGATACCTGAATTGCATAGAGTAAGACTGCGTTTTGTTCTGGTACATGAGATGGTCTAACCTGGAATTGAAAAGTGTCTCCAGAACAAAGAAAGCATTTAAACATAAATTAAAGCTTTTCACTATTCACTTCCTTTGGTATAGCTGCTCAATAATGAGGTTTTGCATCAGGTTTTTTGCTACACAATTGTTGCCACAAACCTCCTGTTTATGTTTGGTGTTTGTGTATTTGTTTTGTCTCCCTGTGCAGATTTCAGTGCTCTTTGGAAACCCCAAACAAATCTCTGACTGGGCTGCCTGTGAATGAAGCCTTTACTCCCACAGTGTTATGAAAGCAAACACAAGCCCAGGGTCAAGTGCTTCTTTTGTCCCAGTAGTTCTTTCCCACGAGTTCAATCCTGCCATTAGCATTGATTTCCACTCCTTTAATCTGGAAACGCCTATCACAGCTCCTCAAAGCACTTTTTTTTTTTTTTTTTCCGAGATTTCCCCAAATATTAGAAAAAAAAAATCATTGGCTCCTTACCTTTACCTCCCGTTGCCTGCAGCATCTTCAGATGATCCACTGTCATTTGCAGTATTTCCGCTTTTTCTAATTTGGCAGATCCCTTTGAGATAAGAGACACATATAAATAAAAGCTTACAAGTACTAGAAACTTTAATTCGATATACTTTCCACTGAGCTCAGCCTTATGGTTTCAATTTCCCCTATCATTAGGACATTCTCAGCTTAATTCTTTCGTGAGCATCTGCTTCCCAGACTTTGTCTAAGGACTAATACCRTCTTCTATCTACTGACACAAGAAGCAGCAGCAGCACAATTTCCCTTTATTAGAGCTATAGCTCAGCTCAGCTCTGGCTTTGAAGGTAGTGTAGAAATGACATCTTCATGAAATGAGAGAAATATGTATCTTTCTGGACTTCCTTTTTAACRACAACACAAATGGAAAGCTGGCAGGAGGGGGTCTGCGTCGCCCTGCCGCAATGTTATTTTTTGTGCTGTTACCGGTAGGTGTCCCTGCGGACACACACCCAGCACTRTCCCTCTCCTAATGGCCTGTTAATTTTCAACGTGTCATTTGGCTGTTGAATATTCCATTCTCATTTTTTTTGATTGAAAAAATGTCCCACAGTCCACAGCATTCTAAGTTAGTGAGAGGCCTACTTTGCAAGGACTAAATACTGTGAAAGAGTGTAGCTCCGCTGTCAGTAAAAATCTTTTCTGACACTGAGGGTGGCTCAYGGAGCTACAGTAGATAGTGGAAAAGTACAAAATACAATTCAAAAGGTAGCATTAGTACATCAATGTATAAATAAAACTATTTTGCTTGGTAGCATTCCCTTTGATATCTGGAGCACACCCAGACAACTCAAATGTTATTCCAGCGSAAGAGATCATCCCTTGGCATCAGTTAAAATCAGGGCTGCGCAAGCTGCAGCCATCAGCAGACCGCATCCTGCAAGCCAAGTTTTTTCTCTTAGCTATCATTTGGGCCACCTCACTGTCTCGACTGGCTTCACCCTGCTTGCACACGTGTGAGCTGGGCAAAGCTGACAGCGTGCTCTGCTTCAGAGCGCTCATCTCTGCCACACTCAGGAGCAGCACCAGGACTCGGGGAGGGAGGAAGGGAGGCGGAAGCGAAACTAAACCTCCAACTTGGAAACTCCAGTGAGCTGAATGTCAAGGAGCTGGGAAAGGACTGATGACTTTGTCCTTGGCATATTGCAGGAAAACGGTGGGACTTTCTGATTCAAATACAGCACATGCTCATTTTAATGGCAGTGCGTTTTTTTCCCCCAATCTGCTTATTGCTTTCAATGCTTTTCTCGTACAAACTTTGGTGCGCATGTGAATTTTTAGTCAGGATTCCCCATTTTACATGCAACTACATCCTGTAGTTTTCTCAGACTTCATCTTTTCCATAGACACAGTACAAGCAGTCTTAGTGAGAGTGACTAATAGCTAAAAACTGCATGGTGCTGGGTAATTTCCAAAGGCTCTGTAGGACTTGTTTTATAATGTTTGTGGTTTTCAAGAAATAAACAATAAAATGGGACAAACAACTGTTGTCTCTTGTCCCTGTTTATCTAGCTGAAAATATCCCTGTCACTCTTTTGCCAGAACCAACGCAAGGGCACAGTGACAATTACCAGTTACTAAAATCATATTGCAGGTGACACAAGTGATGCTTTCAACCAATACTTCAAATTCTTTTCAGCCAGCTTTYGCTCAGGCCAGGGATGAAACAGGCCTAACATATAGGGCGGTGTTTGCCACATAGTTACCACTTCCATTTAGTATCTCCCAATCCTGGGATCAGTTTTACTTTCTCGGGTTTTTTGTTTTACTATTACAAAGAAGTCAAGTTATTTATTTTCACATGTTTCATTTTTTATTGAAATATAGCATCAGTTGCACATATCCATAGGTCTTCAGACACTTCCAACAAAACAGGAACAACACTAAACTTTGAATCAAAACCCAAAAAATAAAATTCAAGATATGGAAAAAAAAATTGAATGGAAAACCCAAAATGGGCCCTTTTTTTTTCAATACAAAACATTGTATTCTAAGCTTTGGGTCTGTAATTTCATGACCAAGGAGCTGAACCAAAGTTGACTGCATCCTTCCAGGCTTCCTACTAAATATTTTCTCACTGAAAGTCTGAATATATCACTGACCTCGCTAACTCACAAAACATGGGCCTATTCCACCTCCTAATGCACTGGTTCTAAAGAGTCATCTTAAAACATGAATAATCCAAACTGTCTGCTCTCTTTTCAGGAAACTGGGTTGATTAGTTTGCAACGGAAAGTATAGATTTGAAAATAAAGGTCCCTTAAAGTAGCGGCAAAGTAGATTATATTTAAAGAATAAGATGGAAGGCTAATTTACGTAAAGGTTTGGGGGAGCTGTGTTGGGTTTGTTTATTTTTTTTTTTTTTAATTTAATAAATGGAGTAAGGCACATTTTTAACAAAACCACTACTGCAATTCATCGAAAGAACAGAGGCAACATGAACACAGTTACCCTTAAGGGAAAAACAAGCCAAAGAATGGAAATGTTTTTCGGCCTTATAATGAATTATGTTTCTAATAGTTTTGCCACAACAAAGCATTTTATTGAAATGCCTACTTTGTGCCAGATCAGGACACATACAGTATTATTTTAATGAGATTTACAAGACAACTAACATTGCCAGATGAGATACAGAATTTATTAAAAAAAAAAGGCTTACTTGTTTTTCAAAAGCAGTTGGCACAAGCCGCCTCAGCTCTGATAAACTGTTATTTATACGATCACGGCGCCTTTTCTCTATAATCTATTCCCAAAAAAACAAAACACATCAAGTTTATAAAAAATATTGAAGGGCAAAATCACAGCACACATGCAAACTGTCGGATGTGAAAATAATTAAATGAAACGTACCCCTCTTCTTTTCTTTCTGGCCATGATCTGAGATGTTGTTGTTGGGGAATTTGATCGAATGACAGAACTATTGCTTTGCCTGCAAAACAATAAAAGTAAGTCAGGTGTTGCACAACTTGACACCACTCTCTGAAGACACCTTAGGTCACTAAATTAYATATGCATAGTCACTCTCATGCCATTTTCAATGCTTAGAAGATGTGCTTTGCATACGTGTTGGTTTTGAAGACAGAGATAAATTTCAGTATTGACTGCCCCAGCATACATTTTGAGTTGACAGAACTCTCTGTTGGAAATAAAGTCCTTTTCTAGAGACAYTTCACTGTCCAGCACAGCAGATTTCATTTTCTTTCCATATAAAGCCCTGTCTACCAAGTCCAGGCTGAAGAACCAAGCCCAAATCCACATGAACCATGTCTTTAYGGCAACAGCAGTGCTAAGTGCACATAACCAATGACACAACCTGTGCCAGGCCTGCTGGGTTTTGACATTGCTGACCATTGCTACACAGTCAGTGCAGATGCTCAAGTATGATGCCAAGTGCCCAACCCAGGTCTGTTGCATTCTCCAGTAACAGGAGCAGAATTCAAAATCGGCTTTTAAAACTATACTACCCGCGACTACGAAGCGGCTTTTATTTCATTATGAGCGAGTGAAAAAAAWYCAGTATCTTTGAATACTCATTTAGYCACTGATGCAGACGAGATGGGACTCTGGTGCATGAGCCTCTAAATGGGCAGGAGCAGCCCTGAAGCCCCGCGGTGTCCCCGCAGCCCAGCCCGGCCCTCCTTGGGCAAACACCGCTGCTGGCCCTCGGCTCGCACGCCGGGTTTGCTGAAGTTCAGCCACTGCGGATCCCTGCTTACTTTCCACGCCTCATTTCCCACTGGCGCCGATTCCCTTAGGTTGTTCGACCTGATCAGGAGCGATTTTGGAAAAGGTCTGATTGCAAATGGCAAATTAAGCGAAACTAATGAACTGCAACCCGGTGGCTCAAAACGCTACTGGAGTGCTCCGCGTAATTTCGAGGTGCGGGCAGTCCAAGCGCGGGGCTAATTTCTGGTGGGCTGTGAGCGAGCTGCCAGCTGACATGGAGGGGGACAGAAGAGCTCTGCCCTCGGGGGGCCACCGCCCCCTCCTCCCCTCCCGACCGGGTGGCCGGGTCTCTCCCTCGCCCTGCCCCAGCTCGGGACGCACCCCGGCCCGCCCCACCGACGGAGACGGCGGCCCCGGGGGTGCCCCACTTACCCCGAGTAGTTGTTCTCGCTCCCCACGTCTATAGTCTCGTCCATATCGCTGTCTGAGGTAGTTTCCTCGCAAGGTCGCTTCATCGTGTGGATGGCGCCGGAGCAGAGATAAATAAATCCAGGGGGGCTCTAGGCGCGGCACGGCTCGGCACGGCTCCGCACCGCCAGCAGAGCGAATCCTCTCTGAGGCGCTTTCCCACGCCGCGGCACAGCCTCAAGCCCGACGGCCCGCCCCCGGCAAGGCCCGCCCTGCCGAGGGTGACGGGCGGGGGGCCGCCCACCGCCGGGGCGCGGAGCCGTGCGGAGGAGCGGGCGGCCGCCCGGCGGGGGCTCAGCCGCCCTCGGCTCACGGCAGGCGGGGAGCGGAGCGGGCACGGGGCGGGGAAGGGAGGGCTGCGGGGTTCCGAGCATTCTCAGAGCTCGCTCTCCGGGCACAAGAAGCGGCGCTAGGCTCCCAACGCTCCGATGCCGCCGGAGAAAGAGGGATGACCGGGGCCGCCCCGSTGTCCGTGTCTCACCGGGCATTTGGGAAGATCTTGCTCCCCTCCGCCCGTAAGACACGAGCCGGATCAGCCCCCGAGCCGTGCCCCGGAGCCCCGGGCGGTGACAGCAGCCCTGGTCTCCTCTCTTGCGGTGCCGCGAGTTGTGTTACCGGGCACACGAACACGCGTTGGAGAGCTGTGTAAATCCCGGGAAATGTACAAATCCCTCCCGGCGGGGCGCGCGTCCCCGGCCGCCCCGTCCCGCTGGGCTCCACGGGTGCGCCAAGGGCTAGCGGGCGCTTGCAAGGCCGGGAGCCAAGCGCGGCGATAATCCCTGCTGGGAACGACTTGGGAGGAAGTTTAGCGTCTCGCTTACCGGAGGAGCTGTAGCAGGCGTGTTTTATTTTGCTTTGTTTGGGATTTCCCCACCCCGTTTGTTTGTGTTTTCAAATTCTGGATTCCTGACAAAATACGTTCGGAGCGGTATGTTCTCCGCATAAATTTAAACTTTCAACTTTGGTGACTGTCCCTGTCTGCCTGTTCCTCCCTCCATTCCCTTTGCCACCTTCCTGGGAACATTTTTCTCCCTCCCTTGCTGCCGGACGCTGGCCGAGAGGGGCCGTGGCGGGGCGGGGAGGGTTCGGCACCAGCTTGGGCACCGCCGCGCTGTCCGGCTCTCGGCGCACACGGAGCCGCGGTCTCTCAGCAGCCCGCAGAACTCGCAGGCTGACGGCGGGGGGGCTGCCCTTACCACGACTCAGTGCCCTGTCGGGACAGGGGCAGCCCCTCGCCGCCCTGCCTGGCCTCCCGGTGCTGCGGCTGCCCGGCCCGGGCTCCGGGGAGCGGCACCTGTCAGAGAGAGACGCGGGACGCAGTTGCCGGCATCGCCGCGAAACGACAGAGTGGCSGTGTCCCCTTCAGCGCGGGGTGGCCCCGCGACCCTCCCCGACGCACCGAGGCACCGAGCTCTCGCCTCTCCGTGTTTACAGGCGGCGACAGCACGACGCTGCTCCGGACAGACGGAGGGAGGCCCGGCGGGTCGGGGAGGGAGGAAAGAAGGGCCGGAGGGGCCGATGACTCTGGCTTTCCTTTCAGGACAGGCTGTGAGCTCGACGGGTCGGAGGGAGCACCTTCCCGGCGCGGCCCTGCTCGGCAACGCCGGTGCCGCTTCTGCCCTCGGGCGCGGTTTGCCCCGACTGCTTTATATTTAGCAGCCGGCTCAGCTTTCCACTCGGTTAAATCCCGTGGACRGTACAGGTGGATTGGTTCATTCACGGGTGTGGGTGCGGGAAAGGGCCGTGGCGAAAGAGAAACCGGCGCCAGCTCTTTTGTACGCCAACATCCGCCATCTCCGCAATTATATTTGGTAGYACGTCGGGTGTTTGCCCTTTCATGTGGATGTTGCTACTATGTAAAGGAACAGCGGGATTTCATGCCTCATTGCTCTACCGGGACATCCTTTTCATGCCCGTGTTTGCAGAGTTACTAAAAGCTGCGCGGCTGCTCAGACATAACAGAAGCGAGCGGCCGCGGGAATGGCGAAGACAGCTCCAGGGAACTTGGGACGCACTCCCCACAATGGTCCCTTTGATGGGATCTGAACAAAAAAACAAAACAAACCATCAAAATA
>NW_026623261.1:1568303-1572523 GCF_030028575.1 Malurus melanocephalus
CAAAAAACAACAAAACAAACCCAAACCAAAGAAAAACCCCACGAACAAACAACTCAAAAAAGTATCGAGATCTCTCGGGAAAAGTGGACTAGCAGGAGCAGCCTGTGGCGCCCGACTGCGATTTGAAGCACAAACGCTTTAGAAATCTTGATCCAAAAATGATAGACTCGACAGTTTTAGTGCTCGACGTGGGGATTTCTAGAATATTTTAAAAACCCCAATAAACAACAAATAAAAACCACCCCAAATTCTCTTTGTCTTTCTTGTCTGTGCTGTAAAGACACGGGGAGATCTGAGACAGCCGGGCCTGCTCCTGCCCGGGACCCTCATGCTGGGCGTCCCGGGAGCGGCCGGGAATCGCTGCTCTGCCGCAGATGTCCCCTTTCAGAGCGAGAGGGGCGAGGTTTGGTAGGTCTGAGTTARAGTCCGTGTTACCCGGCCTGGGCTGCGGCTGCTCGAGAGGCGCCTGCAAACACGGGGGGCCACAGGCTCTAGCAGAATCCCCGCTAAAGCATGCGAATCACCCGGAGATGTTGGTGCTTTTCCGAGCTGTCTCGGGGATTCGCACAGAAATCTTTAATGTCACGCGTCGGTGCCGCTGGATTTGTAATTTCTGCTCACTCTGGAAATAGCTCCTGCTGCTTTCTGGTATTTYTTCCCCTGGGGCACGCGTCCCCCATGCTGTTTTCCGACAGAAACCTGAACTATCCTATGGTTATCTCTACGAGCAGAGCTTAATATCAGCGTCGTTTGTCGTCGATCCGACTGCTAAATCCTCCTGGCAGCCTCACTGAAGTCCCTCCTCCGGGAAAGCTCCTGTTTTCATTTTGCCCAGATTAGGTTGTTTTACTGTTATTATTTTTAAGAGCTCTACCTGCTCCCGGGATGAGGAATTACGGGTTTTCCCGGGACGCACCTAGGAAGGCAGGCCCTTGCACCTCTGCCAGGTCTCAGGCTCCTGCGACAGGTGTGCTGCGACGGGACGGGGCTCCGTGCGACAGCACCAGCACCGCGACCCACGGGTCAAGCCACTTGTTGTGCTTTGGTGCTGGGTGTATAGCTGGGTGTCTCTTTCCCCAGTGGCCCCACAAAGCGTGGATCCCGGGAGCACTTGCTGCGGGATTGCCCAGTCAGCTGGCAGCGCTCAGAGCTGACGGCCACGCAGTTGAACCCAGAGAAATGCATTTTTTTCCCTTCCCCGTTGCTTTTCCCTCCAGAGGAAAAAGCCGGGCGGACTCKCCGCTTCCCGCCTGTTTGGAAGCCCCAGGACAGCCCCCGCCCTCACCCACCGCCGGCAGGGAGAGCTCCGTCGCTGCCCGGAGCTCCCCGAGCAGCTTTTTCCCGGGAGAGGCAGCCCCGGCCGGCGGGCGGGTGGCGGCTCTGCGGAGGTTCCCCTGCCCGCAGGCTTCCTGTCCCGGCCGGGGGGCGTCGGGGGGAACTCAGGGAGCTTCCCCTCCCTCCCTCCGTTCTGGTTTAGTGCGGGTTTGTTGTTTGGAGTTTTTTGTTTGTTTGTTTTTACTCTCGGCAGATGTGGTGCTCGGTGTGGCTGCGGGGCCTGGAGGCGGCGGTGGGACGCGCCCCCGGGGGTCACACGGGGCCAGCCCGGCGCTCCGGGGCGCGGTGCCCGCGGTGCCCCCGGACAGTGGCAGAGCCATGGGGGCACTTCCAGACCCGGCTTGCCAAATAAGCAAAGCAGGACACTTCTCGCTACATCGAGAGGGCCGGCTSCCGTAGAGAAGCAACTCTCGTCTGCTCCGTCCCCGAAAATGAAATTTCCTTTCCCCCGAGATTTCAGGATTTCCCCTTTTACACGTCCTTGTGAGCAGTCTAAGATTAAATAGTTAGGGGGTTTAAAGACTATTTTAGAAATGTGCATGGCCTTTGGAAGGAGCTGACATTTTACTCAGCAGTTCTCTTCAAGGAGACTTAATCTTGTCCCGAGTTTCTTCACTGAACACGGGAGGCATTCAGTCTCTAAGTCTTAGAGMGATTTTTTTGTTTTTTTAAATACTTTACTCTCTCCTTCTTAAACAAACGTTTACATCCCATATCCTTCACTCAGTAAGTAGCCTCTTAGGRATAACTGTTCTATTACTTTTAAGTTATTTTCTCCATTTGGGAAGCTCATAAGAAGAGGAGAGAAATACAATTCCCATGCATGGACTGAGGTTGTAAGTTTCTGGATTTTTTTTTTTTTTGTTTGTTTTTCTTGATGTACTCATCACTAACTGCCAGGGAAACAAGAGAAAAAAGCCTTCTCGATTTTTTCCCCCTTCCAATGCGATTGTTAATAGGTGGTTAAAATKATTTCTGGCCACATTCATACCAAGGTGGGATGGACAGACTGAAGAAAGAGCAGAGAACTGAAGAAACCATGTGTTACTGAGCTGAAGGAAATAATGTCCAAAAAAATGGAGAGACTTTAAAATGTGTGGCTTTGCCCAGACAGTGGCTACACACGGGTGGAAATGGATACATGGCATTCCACACAAGTTTCTGTTGTGGAGGAGTATTTGACTATTAGCTGGCTTGTAGRATTTTTGCCTGTGGGTCACAGTAGGGTCTGGACCACAGGTGATTCCTTCAGTAATACAAAAACCCCATAGATACTGCTAAAATTGCAATGCCTTGTGACGGWTGCAATCTCTTCAGTAGATCAATTCAGTTTTTGGAAGGATAAAAAGTGCAAAAAGATATGCTATAATAAACTTGAATTTCAAGCTGAAGAGTATGGGGGAAAAAGTAGGAAGGAAGATGCAGTGRGTATTTATAGACCTTTCTCAGTAACTACTTTTAATRTTTATCACTGAGYTACACCACCACAGATCTGATCTTGSTCAAGTAGTGAAGTTGACTATCGGGTTTTCAGGCTGCTCACTGAAAATGTAACTTTGCATCTCCTGTAGTGTGTCACACTGCTTCTCTGCTTTTGGTGCCTACAGAGGTCAATGACTGTACCCTCCTGGGTCGAGTGCTTCCTCCTGACCCCTGGTCAATAGGTGCTGCATGTTTGTCCAGTCCTCCCACTCAAAGCATGAAATGCTCTCCCTGAGAGCTGTCACTACATGGTAGGTGACACGGAAAGACAGGAACACCTCYTCTGGCTCCCACTGTCTGGTGATAACGAGGGTGATTGAGCAGCACCCCAAGGAAGGGTGGCTGGAAAGAACAAACCCTGCAGCTGAGACCCTCATCCTTAACTCTTTGCACCTTGGCACACTTCCTATGTGAGATCAGGAGTTCAGAACAATTAATTAAATTAACAAAAGGTGTAAATTAAAGTGCCTGTGAACTGTATTGAAACTCAATTTGCATGCTCTTATTCGCAACAGAACYGGCTGCAATTTGATTTAAATTAATTCACTTTCGGAATAAAATAACATTGAATAGAAYAAAAGCAGCTTTAATTTTGAATGGATGGCTACATAGAATTGTTTGTGGTTTAACTAATCCACTGTCAATATTAACTCTGTTGATTTTCCTGGGCATTTCCATCTAGGATAGCTTGCTTTGTCCCTCTATTTTAGGCTTCTATCAGTAAAACTGAAATAGTAATTGCWTGCTAAAGATTAAAGTCATTGTGTGAAGGATCTTGGTAATGACAGCATTTTGCCTGGTACTCAGCATATATGTTCTGCAAAAGCCAGGTTTTGATTTTCTGTATATGTGCAACGTTCTTGCGTGGTAATATTTTACAATGACTATACCCAGCTGTACAGGATCGGGGAGGCATGCAGCAGTGGAGATTTAGGGTTTCATTGTGCAGTTTAAACTTTCACTGAGCATCTCCTTGGATTTGGCTCTCTGTTTTCTTCAAAGACTATGGGCCAAGATTTAAGAACTCACTAACTTCAGTCGTGTTAATGAACGGCTTCAATGGTGTTAAAGGGAACTAGGGCACTTCCTTTTACTAGTGGAAATCAGGCCACTTAATTACCTCACAAAAATATACAGAACTTAATCTCAGTTTTTCACACAACATGAATTATGAACTTTAATCTATTTTAGAGGTAGCTCTATTAAAATCCATAGATCTGTATCAAGAATAAAACTATCCTATTATAATGGAAATAGAGCACTTGTAAAAATGAGCACATAACTGCAGCTTACTCATTGAAACTCATTTCTGTTTAAATAAATTTTCACTGTGGTGAAGCATGGTTTAATTCGCTAGTAACTGTGGCAAGTCCAGATAACCATATCCTGTGTCAGAAATGGGG
>NW_026623261.1:1572687-1597625 GCF_030028575.1 Malurus melanocephalus
CATGGTCAGCTTTTTACAGCATTTTCCTTTATTTTTTTCTTGTTTTTCACTTTAAATGGAAATTCTTTTCTGCTTTTTGGATGCCAAAAACGGGAGAATTGTCATTATTTGAGTTTTATTGTTGCATGCTCCTTTAAGATGAAAAATCCCCATGCTTTCCAGAGAGTTAGAAAGGAACCAATCTAAAGGGAATGCTAAGGTTTTAGCCAAGATTTATTTATGAAAGAAAATAGTGTATCATCTCCAGGCTTCAAACCTAGTTGCTATAATRAAGCACTTCACCTAATGCTCTAAAAATACTCTTTTATATAGACTGTGCATGTGATAGAAATAAACAACCYCAGATATTCTGGATAGATCCATGGTATTTTAGCAAACTTCCTCAGTAACAATAGTCACCACTGACACTTGGAAATTACTTTGAAACTACAGATCCTGCAAAGGCAGATAAGTAAAAAGGACACACTAAGCATCTGCATGTCAGTAGAAAAAGTTATGATCTCTAGAAATAAAAAATTATTAATGAAAACACCTTCCAAGTTCTGAAATAAAACATATAGGGTCAACATGAGTACTCAACTGCTAAAATTTGTATGCAAGTTAAACAGGCATAAATTCARTCAAAAGCCAGGGTCTTACAGAAGAGTTTGGACCAGGATTTTCAGCCAAAGAGAAACTGTTTTTCCCCAAGCTGAAAGTTTTACATACTGCCATGGATGTATGTCCATGTAGAGAACARTTCCTCTAAACTGCAGGAAGTTCCCTTTTGCCAACCGCTGTCCAAGGGAGAGAAGTTGTCTCTGTTCCATTCTGATCAGTCTTGTGTCTTATGACTGCCTGTGCTTAAACAAGTATTTTTGTGATTCTTTAGTTAATATTGTGTTTGATCCTGCTGAGCCTAATCAGGAAAACCTGTGTTGACTGGATATGACTTTTGCTTCAAGAAGGAAATTGAAAAGCTCTCTCTGCAGGAACTGGGCCTAATTCCAATTTTCTTCTTACTTCTAAAAGAAAACAATTTTGTGAAGGTATTTTTGATTTACAGTGATAAACTTTTTTCTCTCCTTCAAAATATTGTGTTAGTATTTTATTTAAACATATTTCTTTTTAAATAATTTTATTCTGTGTATATTTTTTATTACACATGGGCAAAAATAAATGCTTCATATTACAGCAAAGAGAGATTGGACTTTGAGAGGAAAGCTCTGAGGATATGTCAGAATAATTGTCAGTGACTTAGAAAGTGTTCAGTGTTTTTTCTGATAAAAAAGAGGAAAATTTCTGCTCAGACTGAAGTCTTTCCAAAATGCTGAATGCTTTCTTTTGCTTGGTAAGTTGTTTTCCTGTGTTTCATTTTTATGGCAGATGTTAACCAAAGCACACTTACTGCGAGAGCAGTTTGCTTTTGGTGCTTGCTGGTTCTGTGTGGGTGCTGGTGCTCACCTGTGCAAGCAGCAATGGTGCCATTTTTGGACCCATGCTGTTCCTTTGTTGAGCTCTATCTCAGGACCTGAGGTGGCTCTCAGCACTTCCTCAGACCTTTAGCCTGGGAATCTCCTTCTCTGGATATATTCAAAAGCTGTCTGGACACAATCCTAAGTAATGTGCCCTAGGGGCCCTGCCTGTGCCAGGGGTTTGGAACAGATGACATGCAGTGGTCCCTTCTGAAGTTATCCTTTCTGTGGTTTTGTGACCTTTCTGGAATTACAGCAAACAGACACTCCCCCTGCCAAAACACCACAAGATCCCCTGGTGTTTTTATCCTGGTGTAAAGGATAAAACAGATGCTGCTATTCCATGTTTTCCCCCTCCACCCCCCGGCTTAGTCACCCTTGTATTGGTTTTGACCATGGAATTTTTTTTTTTTAAACTGAATATTTTAGCTTCATTTTCTGAGCCAAATCTCAGGTCTCTGAAACTTTCTCTTCTTTGCTCCTACTTGGAAAGCTGCCCTGGCCTTCTGCAAGTTTTTCTCCTTAGCTTTCTTTCTCACTGTTACTTTATTTTCCACTTCTCTTTATGAGACATGCTCACTTCCTTTTTGCCAGCTCCTTCTCTGGGAGCAACCTGATGATGTCTTACGGACTGCAGCTCACAGAACTTTCTAGCAATGACTTCCCAGTCACAGAATGACTTTTACATGATGTGTCTTYTGACAGATTCTCCTTTCTCATGTGCCCTTCTCCCATCTTTGTCTTTTACACTGTCAACGTTGAGCTTCTCTTCTACTTTCTTAAAGTTCTTGTCTGCTCTGTTTCCTTGAACAAGGCCAAGGAATTGGTTTTTTCAGTCTTGGAGAAAAAAGTTTAGAATGCTGGTGTCTTCCCTTCCCTCTTGTTTGCTTAGATGTGGAAGCTGTCTCTAAGCACAGCTATCAGATCTTCCTACAAAAGCAGAGGATAATCTGACTTTTCTGCTAGGTAGACTAAATTTTGTTCAGGCTCCCCCTGGCTTCCCAAGCATATCCCCTCTCCCTGATTCTGGGCTTTTGGAAAAWCTGTTCAGTTCATCTTCCTGGTTAATAGCTCTGGCCACATTGCTGCTGTCACTCCTCTGGACCACCCAGTCCTACTTAGCCTTGGAGCTCCTGCTGTCTGGAAGCCGCACACCAAGGTGCTTCAGCATGCATGAGATTTTTTTGGTGATGTGACATGTCAGAGCAGTGGCTCTTGGACTTCATCACCCACCCATCTCTGTGGGGGATTGGCTCCTGCAATCAAGGGGGATTTTGCTTCCTTGATAGGGGAATTCCAAGCTGGCACAACAGCCCACTGKCTCTGTCAGGGAAGAGAGAGGTGAGAGGGATGAGCTACAGAAACGCCCCTGCTGCTGCCCTTCCTCAAATGCCAGAGGGGAGGAACCTTCCTGCTGTGAGAGGGAGTCTAACAGTAAGGAGAACAAGGAGAAACCTTGCTGGTGTTTCCTAAGGAGAGGGAATTGTCATGCAGGGCAATTGCTCTGCTGGAGGCAGTTGCCTCCAAGCACCTGCCTGTTTGAATTTGGTCAGTACCCGCACAGGGGCTGTGTGTCACTCTTGTCACTTGTGTGCTTTGCTTCTGAAAGCAGGCATCCTGCRGAGCTCTGGGGCTCAGGGCACAGTTTCACATAGAGTGAGGTTTTTGCTGTGGTYACAGARCAGCCAAAGTCCTTGTGCTCTRTAAATCCATGGGATCTGAAGTCCTWCATKTGTGTTATTAACAAAACAGSCTCTTATTTGTTTCAYACARTAAAACACAGCATAKAACAAGTAATACATATTTAGATTTCCAGGACCACTATTTTGTGCACAGTTTTTCCAGGAATTTTAATTTTCTTCTAATTAAAATAATCTCAGATAAAAGCACTGCAGTAATGACAGAAAGACAGCTAACAGACCAGCTATAAAGAGAAGGTGCCAGCAATGCATTACGGTCTAGAGAGGAGTGTCTGAGAGAATCGTTGTTTAGTCMGTTGATTTCCTCTCTATTGATCTTAAATGGCAAATAAGGAGACTACTGGGCTATGCTAAATAGATAATATAAATTTATTTAAAGTTTACAACATATAATATGCAACAACATATATAATAATAATAATATTTACAACATATATATGCAACGGCAGAGAGGGCATGAGCATGACAGAAAGCAGCTTGAGGAGCTCAGGAAGCACAACCCAAGCTGCAAGGTGAATTGTGAGAAACAGGGGTGCATTCCAGTGAACAGGAGGGCACAGAGTATTTTTAGCACTGCAAGTTTRTAAAGTAGCCACAGTAGCTCAGCTGTTGAAATGGCTGTGCACTTATGAAGCAGGCGGTCAAAGGGGAATAAATCCTCCTGGTGCAGCCAGGTGCTGTCGTGTCAGAAGCAGGGACAGCCATTTAGTCCAGTCAGAAAGCTCAGGAAGAAAAGGATGGGCACTGGTTGCCCTATTTGTGTGTTTTATGCTGCTCTTGCCTTCTCGTCCAAGGCACAGTTTTTCACTTCAGAACATGCCTTGTGCAGGGGTCAGAGTCAATACTGGAAATATTTAGAGGGGTGATAGCTCTGTGTAAAAARATGACAGAATTTCATTGCCAGGGTCATGGGTTGTACAAAGTACACCCATCCACAACACACCTTTGTCCACACAGCTGTTTCTYACTTTTCCCTTCCCWRTGGGCATAGAGAACATTTGCTTTCYCACCASCCCCTCTCCCTTTTCACGTGTTCACACTATTCAGTTGAATAAAAAATCAAGCCCTTCATAAACAGTGGAAGAACCTGTTGAGTTAATTTTCTGGGTAGCCAGTTTTTCAGTCTTGGGTTGGCTGGAATTGTGATGTTTTGCTGGGGCTTCATGGTTGTTGGCAAAGTGACCAGGCAAGCATTTCACAGAGTCATCTAAGGACGAAAAAACTATCCTAACAGAGCACATTCCAGCAGATGACTAACTTGTAAAAATACGTTTTGATACTTGCTCGTATAACCYTACATCACATACAAAATTGTAATGGATGAGAAAAAGCACCACTGATAGCTCTTTTCTTGTATCAATAAGAATGTTTTTTAGTAAAGATGTGTTCAAATACCTCTTGTGAGAGATGTTATGAGCCTYAGAGCATGGGGTATGTTAAACACTTGTACTGAAATAATGGTGTAACTGATCTGCTGCTATTTCATACTTCAGGGAGGCTYGAGTACACCATGCAATGCCTTCTACAAAGATTTCTGGTATTTTAATAATAGGAACATTTTCATTGATTTCTGTATTAGCATCATCATATGGTCTAGTTATTAATCCCTTCATCAACCATTACTGAATAATTAGTGCTTTAAAATCTGCATCTTGTTAAGATACAGAAACTCAGCTTCTAGTTTTGGGAGAAATTCATGTTGAACTATTTCCCTTGTATTTTTTAACAGATTGAGTGCTCTTCCTAGACTCAAAATATCCAGACWTAGTGGCTCCCACATAAAAAATAAAATTGTTCAGACGGCAATGCTGCAAAACTCCAGTTCAAAGGGTGAAATTTTTGCAAAATGCTCCAGTAATAATAAATGTAAATTTTTCTGTGACCACTTGGTGTCATCTAGTCAGAGCTAGTTAGTTTCTTGTTCAAGACTTGGTTTTAGTGTTAAAAAAGTCACGTTTAATCTTGTTTATCTGACACCCAGAGGACCGATACTAGCTCTTGTTTTATCCAGGTGTATTCTCAGACATGGCATTGCAGTGTCACCAGAAGACCCCAGCCTTAACAATTGTATTCCCTTTGAGAATGTCTGCTTTGGGGGCAGAGTGGGGCACATGATTGAGAATTTTTACCCTTATTGCCAAGGTATTTGGCTGCCAGTGTTGCAGGAGAGCAGACAGGTGAGTACATCCTGCTCATTATAACTGAGATGAAACACAAGGGGCCAGTGCCCAGCAGACAGCACTGGTAGGTGCCACAGGTGCAGCCTTCAGGAGCTCCCAGGAAAAACTGGTTTCAGCTCAGGACAGCTCTGCATTCACCCTGCAGCTTGAGCCCTCTACCTCTTTGCCAGTCTGCTAGCAAAGAGAATACTCAGCCCTTGAATGAGACAAACAACCCCAGTTCTCTGGGGAGAAGCACTTTTTTCAAGAATTCTGTGTGAGGTGGATCACTTGGAATAATTTTTCTTTTTCTTTGTAAAGAGCCTTCTCTGTTCTGCTCTCCAGTTGGGGGATCCTGCATTGAGTTACACCCAGCCAATGTGTAACTGCTTGGAACTGGATCCAAGGCTTGGAAAATCTTTTGTGTTTATATTTGTACCTAATCAAATATCCACTCACTCTGCAAGGAGCAAGAATGTAAAGCAGAGAGGGTGGATATTTCCCATTGACAGAAATGACAGGCAATGTTTTGGTTTGGTTGCTTTGCAGACACTTAAATTCAGTTTACCAGGAGACTTGGTTAGAGAGAGGATGCTTCTGAAAGGGTTTTAATTGTTTCATATATCAGTTTGCTGTGTTTAAAATATTTATGTCAATTACCTTTGCTACYGACAGACTGAGGAATCCAATTTTGTTTGGTGCTGCTTACCACAACATTGTAATATGGAGGGTATAACGGAACTGGGGAAAAACAGAGGTAGAATTAAGTGCAATTAGTAACATACAACTAATGAGCAGTTGGTTTCTTATAAAAAAGATAATGGTCACATGTTGTCAGCACTGTGACAACCCAGTAATTCAAAGTTCAGAACATTGCAGTTTGATGTTGACAAATTGGTGGGAATTCACATAACTCAACCCTTGGTTGGGCTTCAAGGACTGGTTCATGGGAAAGATTAGGACACTCAGATAAAAACTGTCTGTCTGTCCATATTCTCTAATAACAGTAATCAGCCTGACATACAGCGCTGCGTGGTGAAGGGCTTCGTGGAAGTTGAGGGATACAGTAACCACTTACAGAATGGCCTGTAAGCATGGAGAAAGGAAAGGAGAGGGTAAGGACTGCTGAAGGAGCGCAAGCGCTCAGTAGRAAAGGAGGAAAGCTCACGCCAAACACTAGGAAATATTACCTCCTGTGAGAACTGTTAGGCTGTGGTCAGGAGTTATACAAAGCTGAGTCATTTCAACTGAATTGTAAAAAACACTTCAGAAAATATGCTGTGTTGGCACAGAGCAAGCCTAGATCAGGAACAACCAGCCTACTCCCTGGTTTCCTCTTCCCCAAGGGCCCTTTACTGCTAGTGTGGTGGATATTCATTGACTTAGCACGAAGCAGAGAGGGATGGCTGGAGGCAAAGAGGCCAAATTCAGTACAGGAGTTTTGTGCATCGCGGGAGCTCAGCATGGCCACTCTTAGGTACACGCAGCAGCCCCATGGAGGTGGCATGTCACAACACTGGCTGGTGGGAGCCACATGTCCCACAATGAGGCGTTTATCAGCTCAGATCTAATCCTCCCTGGATCACTGATCAAAGGGCTCTGCATCRAGGGGGATCACAGGAGACACAATGGGGTAACCTGGGGATTCTGCAACAGCTGCTGCTACTGCATCCATGTGAGTGGCTGGTTGTGCCTGTGGAAGGGGAATGGGAGGCAGGAGGCTTGCAGAGACACATCACCTTGCCACACTGATGTGTTTTCACCCATTTCTACCACTGCCACAACCAATTTCCCACATTTTTAGTTGAGTGTGTCACTCTGTACATTTTTTTGTTCCTTTTATTTGTATTGATAAGGCAGGAGCTGCAAGGTTTTGGGGGGAAGCTCTACAGCAGTTGCAAGCAGCTTGGGAAAAAAGAGGAATTGCTCTCTTGGGAGCTTCAGGAGAAGGCTGCAAAGTGAAAAATATTGTTCTCTGCTGCATGGAAAATGCTGGATRAACTCATTCATCCTGCTGAGGTCACCATGAAAGCTTGTGGTGCCCAGCTGCGCCCATCATGCACATTTAGTTATTTGCTTCTCCAGAGGACTTCTTTCCATGGCCAGCACTATGTTCACCTGGCTAAAATTAATTTAAAGCACAGTTTTTAACATCAATGCTGTCTTTATTGTGAAGGAATATTTGTGATTTTATGAAGTCTCAATTCTCAGTCTGTATTTGTTGGAGAGTCTTGTTTTTAATTTCATTTATGAAGGCCACCTCTGTGAAGGTGATCAGCAAAGACTCTCTTTTCTGTATGGCACCTATAACTCCATCATAGCAAAATGACCCCAAAGACACAAAGAGTTAAGCACATTAAGGATTTTAATGTGCTTTATATTTACAGTATGCTTCCAAGCTGCGGAAATGTTCTCTCTGGGGAAAAATGTCATTTGTATTACACAGCTGGGCATGGGTTGGCCTAAGGATTCACAATGGGACGCTGAAGTTTTGATTGTCAGCATTGGCTGGCAAAGCCCATGTCTTTGAGTTGRGCTCCCAAGGACATGCAGGCACATTATGGGGAGAGTGAACAGCAGTCACGCTCTGGGATGTGCAGTGTTGTGTGTAGGATGTAAATGATGTGTAGACATTGCTTAGCAGGCTAGTAGTAGACACTGTGGGTTTATCCATGCTCCAGGCCTTTCTGTATCTCTCAGCTGGGGCCAGGCTGCTGGGGACACGTGCTGAACCCTTCCCTCAAGGCAGACCCCAAAACATCCCATACTCGAAGTTTTCAACAGCACAGCCGTCCTGGTCTGAGGTGAGGGATGGAGAGRCTGGGCTTGCCCTGGGAAGAGATGAAGGAGGAGGAAAACACAGATAAGAGGCAGGGAGCTGGGAAGAGCCCAGTCTGTTCCTCCTGCTCAGGGGTGGATGGCTGGTGTAAGGGGCAGGGACCCCAGCAAGGCTGAGATGCAATCCCTGCTCCTCAGGTCCATGCCACCAGCAGAGGGGACACAGGGCTGCCATCCTCTGCAGAGCAGGGCCCTCCTCAGCTGCACACACCCACTCCCAGCCCTGTCCTGCAGCCAGTCCTTTGCAAAACAGCCAGGCTTATCTCTTTCTCTGYAAACCTACTTAGAGATGAAGTGCTTGTTCCTTCCATGCTTCAGAATTGATGGATGTGGGAGAGGATATTCACTTTCACTTCCACTGMAGTCATGGCCTTTTGGGATGACCATAATAAAAAAAAAAAAAAAAGAGCAGACTGCTCTTTGCATGGTCTCTGAATGAGACCCTCTGCCAGCCTGGTGTGGAGGAGGAAAGTTTCGTGACTTAGTGACACGTGACCTTGATAGGTATTTAGAAAGTAATACTAATAACTTTTAATTAAGATACCTTAAACTTCTCAAGTGTTTTAATTTTAGGGATTTTTGACCTGGGGATCTATTTTCTTGTGATGCATTACAGCAGGGGTTGCCAGACTCAGCCAGAGACTTTTTGCACATGTAAACATGTGAGTTGCAAGGTGGTGGAATGTTCTGAAGAGAACATCCTGTGGCAGAGCCTTTGGCTGAATGTGTAAAATTCTCAGTGAAATGTCAGGGACAATCCCTTTTCTCTCTGTCAGGCTTACAGGCTGGGTAGCAAAAAGTGGACCTGGAAACTTTAAAACTTTAAAGGGATCTGTGGACTGGGTATTTAATAATGTATTTTTAGCAGAACATGATAGGTATCCCTGTTCTGGGAGAAAAATGCAATAAAAACTCCAGTGAATAAATACAAGTTTTTGCTTTCAACACTCCTCTCCTGGACTCCCGCTGTCAAGTGGCTGCAGAATTCAAAGAGATTATTTTGCCGGTTCCAAAAATCTGTCATACAGATCKGAGTTTTTTCCCTTGTATTTGTCAATGTGTGACTAAGCACAAGTATTACAGGAAACATGGAAATGTTTCGGCTTTAAAGAATGGCTGTGGAAAAAGACCTCCTACTGATTAACAACTGTTGTTTAATGAAATAATTTTTGGATGTCCAAATTGCTGATTGTTCCAGTGAGGGCTACATTCTGACCAGAAGGGATCCCACCAGTCCCATGTCATCAGCCTGTGTGCACTGAGSAGAGGCTTTTCTGCAGCCATTTCCTGCTCTAAAACAATGGAGCATGAGAGATGCCCTCCTTTGCTCCCCGAGCTGCTTAGCCCAGTCCCTAGGGTGGCATCAAAACCATGGGAGAACAAACTAGGAGAGGAGCTGGAGTGTGAGGATGTGTCTTTGTTTCAGAGATGCAACCCACTGGATGAAATCCCAGCTAGGACGGGAACAGAGAAGATCCCTAATGCTTGCTGGGGCATTGGGGGTCAGCGTGGGTGCATCAGGAGCTGGATGGAAGGAGAGCAGACAGGGTCAGGGATGCACAAGGAGTTCACCAGGATCTTCTCTATTCTGAATTTCTCCCTCCATAGCATGGGCTGGCACTCTGGGCCCACTGCACTCACCGCAAAGTCCCGGTTGGCACTGGGGATGTTTTGTTGTAATTGTGCTCATTCAAGTGCTCTCACACACACACTTTTATCTCTGTTACATTTTGTGGCTGCTCTTGCTGCCCYGTGAGGCTTTGATCTAGTTTGTCTTGTGAAGTGGCAGAATGCTGCTGCACAGCCTTTGACAGGTGATGTGGGCAGTTCTGCAGCCCAACTCTCCACCTTGAAGCCGGGACTCATTCAGCGTCACTCAGGTCTGGCACATTCCCAGCAAYGCTTGTTCCCTCTGACAGTTTCTTTATGGGCACAATACTTCAGCTCCACGCAGCTGGGAATTCTTAGTCTAAACGTGGCTGAAGGCAGCAAATTAATGTCACTGCCCATTTTTAATGTTGGTTTGTTTGTTTTGGTTTTTTTTTATAGGCAGCCAGCAGATGTGAGTGAGGCTTGCTCATTGGCATTAATCATTACCCTGTTGATAGCCCTGGGCAGGCTGCTTTAATTGACCAGAACTGAATCCAGTAATCATATCATGGAAAATATACATCACATTTATTTCAGTAGCGCATCTGAATTACAGAAATATGAGTTCATGGCAAAATTCTCAGTGACTACATTAGAAGCAGGAGCAGAGCCATTGTCTGCTAGCACAGATGTAACCGAGCTGTGCCCCACAGTCTGCTGTGYTTAGGCAGGACGTGAGACAGTGTCCAAAAAGTCATAAAATTACYCTCCAAGATCATTCAGACCAAACCTTATTCAGACAAATAAAGAGAAATCTGTACATGGTGGTTGTAGAATTGTGTCTTTCATTGTTTTCTTTGAGTACAGCCCTTCAATAGAAGGTCACATCTTTGAACAGCAGAAATGCTTTAGTAATAATACATAAAGAGACCATCCAAAAAAATAGTAGTCACAGAAGCCTTTCCTTTAACCCAATTACCTAATTACCTAAAAAAAGATAGCTAAAAAAACAGCTGAGAAAATATATCAATGAAAAAAAAACAAAAAACCCCTGAGATTTAATCTGATCACTTTATCCCTGGGGAAAAAATCCCAAAAACTTAATCAACAAACAATATTGGAATATTGACTAATGTGTTAATGAATTCAGTTTTTTGTTAAATATAACAACATGTTAGATATTACATAGAAAAGAAGCAAGGGTGAATAGCTGGCCAACATAGTSAATTGAGCCTATTTTTTCCATSGTGAATGGAAGGTCTGTGACCTTTKTTCAACAGAATGGTTGGGACATGAGATTTGGGGCTCTGTTAAGTTACCATGACTGGCAGAATCCAGGCAGAGCACATGTGATTAGTTGCCTAAATTTGACTGTGGATATATTCCTGTGGACCTTTTTCCATCCTGTTCCATGCAGCAACATTCTAACAGCTAAATATTCACTATAATTAATCAAAATAAGGATGAAGATGTTAATTTGTAAAAATTGATAGCTTGAGGATGAGCAGAGCCCTTGGGCTTAATGTGTGYGAATGTTATATATGCTTCACTCTATGCATTCACTATATGTATTTGTAGTTGCAGCAGCGTTTTGCTAACACTAAAGGTCCAAAAAGCCAAAATGTGTCTTTTGAAATGGTAAAATTATAAACCAGTAGGATTATGTACATATGCAAATTAAGTGTAACTCTTGTTCAAATCTTTTCTATTAAATTGAGACCTTATTTTACATGCAAAAAATGAAATACCAAAGATCTTACAGTGAGAGTTGTACAGTTGTTCCAGACATTGAAGCAGTTTATTAATATATATGCTTTTAAAGCAACGCTGATGTAATTTCTGATAGGTAAAACCCACGCCCTTAAACTTTACTATCTCTGAGAAAGGTGATAAACTACACCAAAAAGCAAAGGATATTTGCATGCACTGAAAAGGTCATTAGTAAGATCATTACCTCTTGTCTTGCAGAAAAGGTTGTTTCAATCATCAGGACAGACCTGCAAGGGCTTCACAGGGGAAATTGTTGAGGATATTGGTGACATGGATCAGAATAGCCTGCCATTCCTAGTCCAGGGAGATTTGAAGGAGAGGTAGAACTGTGGTAGAATTAGTTTATTTTTCTTTATTTATCTGAAACCAGAATTAGTTTATTTTTCTTTATATTGAAGTGGTTTGGTATGAAATACTTTAATTACAGCCTACTTAGTATGAAAGTATGCTCTTCATAGCAACGAGCCAGCTTCAGGAGACAAATTGATGTTTGTAGCTGCCTTACCTCCAGGAGATGCATTTTTTTGGTTCTTTAAAATTCTMAATGTCTTTGATGCTTTCATTTCCTTTTAAGCCATCATGATAATGCATAAAAATTAGACAAGACCCAGAATTTAACCTTTTTAATTTTGTCCCCTGGTAATAGAAATATTGTAGCATGTAAGACAAAACAATTCTCAGAGACAMAAATTTAATTGACTGCTACCTCTTATCAAGCCATGTACTAATTCAGATTTTGGAATTCATGCAGGTTTTAATGGGGAATCTCAATTTTCAGGCCTTTTTTTCAGTAGCCAGAATTAAATTATTATCCAAATTATCCAGAATTAAATTATTATCCAAATTATCTATTTTGGGTCTCCTTAGAATAAATTGCTGTGTTAGTTTAGATACATCCTTGAGTCATTTGTTTTCTCAGGGCCTCTCAGACCATGTTGAATGTGATTTCCTTGTTGCAAACCTTTGGCAATGAAATCAGGAAACCATCTTTCCATGGCTTTGTCCTCAACTATCTTTACTGTATAAATTTGTACTTTAAAGCACCTGTGAGAAAATTCATGGTTCCGCTGCCTTCCCTGAATTCTGGAAATAAATGTCAGGTTGGCAAGTTATGTATCCAGTGGAAATATTAAACAAATTAAGCTATCAAGACTGAATTTAATTTTGTTGTACTTCCAGAAAGGACTGAATAACATTAGTGATAGTTTTGTGTTTGAATTTTCCCTTGCAGAGCTGTAGGGACAACATGTGAAGGACTATTTATTAATGAAAAGCTCACCTAAGTGGCTGGGTTTCCAGCTTTTCCTCTGTTAGTCCTCATTAAATGCACAGACTGGTTAAAATTCACCTCTTTCTGTTTAGATGTTTGGCCCCATGTTGACTGTTTTTTCTGAGAAGCAGAACTTTTACTAGGGAAAAAAAGGCCCTGAAGAATGTGATGCTACTTTATGGAGGACAAATATTCGATTTCCATGCTGACATTAAACCCTTGAAGGTGAACAAAGAGGGAGACATGTCTAGAAACGCACAAAGACGCTGAGCTAATTAAGAGAGCTCCCACTGCCTCCCTTCATGAAAGCTGCTATGCTTTTGAAACCCTGGAGATGGTTTCACTGTGGATTTGTGAGGTTAGGAATACAGCTGGGATGCTGAGACTGTGGGCTGGGTGGTATGTATAGAATGTGTTTGATCAGGTTCCCTGGTTGTATTAGAAAGAGATGGCACAAAACAAATGGGGTGGAAATACGCAGAAAGGATGAGGAGCTCCCTCTGTGATAGGTCTGAACCGATTTAGATTGTGGGAATTTTGTGTGTGTGCACGTATTGAATGTATTTTCCCTTGAGATCTCAGTGACATATTTTTTTTTCTCCTAATCTTTATCAATGCTACAGAAAACATATTTGAGCCTTCAGAAACATGAGGCTCAAACCTTGCAGTTCACTCCTGCAGATGTTTGCATGGCATGCTACAGCCCTGCTTTCTGTATGCTGACATGCAAATAGCTTGTCAATCTCATTTTGCACCATTGCTATGATTTCCTACTCRGTTTCTATCACTTTCAGATATTCAACACAGTAAAAATATTTTTGTTGCCTGAAACATCACCACTGAAGGTGTACTTGAACAATGCTATCTCTGGGATAATTATATGTAATTGTGGCGTTTTGGATAAACAGAACCTGGGTGGTGCAGGACATGCTGCCTCTGTTTACAAATTGCTGAGGATCAATAATGAACCTTTCCTGCACCCCTTAAATCCATCAATGTTAAGGCTACCCAGGAGATCACAACATGTTAGTGAGGAGATTCATATGGCAGTCAGTCCTTTTGGTCATATTCACAGGCAACAGCTCCTTCTCTTATTCTTCRATAAAAAGAATATGAACAAGTCCTTTACACTATCTTGAAATGCATCAAAAATCCTTGTGTCTACTCTTCCCTGCTGAGCCTAACTTTGATCATCTGATTCCTGTATCAGCAAGGAAGGATTTCCTCACTTGACAGGACCATGGGTAAACTTGGCAGAAAGTGAAGAGCATTAATAATAACAGATGTTGCAATGGTTAGCTGTGTTTACAATACCCCTGTATGCTCCATGTATCATTTGAAATAATATTGAAGTGATTGATTTTTATTTAATTACTACAAGATAAAACATTTTCAGAACAGCTCAAGGGTTTTGGAAAATTAAATAAAGAATTCAGAGTCTGTCTGAGAAATTCTGTGTTTGGACCTGATTCCACCCATTAAAAACTGGTGCTCAGTTAAATGGGAAAATATAATTTTGCTTAATTTTTCTTTCTTTCCTATTGCAAAGATGAGAGCTGTGCTGAAATTCTATTGGGAAAGCAAYACAAATAAAGCACCAGAATTAAAGGGCAAAAAATTTTAAAGTTTGCTTGAAAATTTTATGCAATCTTGTATGACTGCCTAATCTTTCAATCTATCTTCCTTCTGGCTTTTATTCAGCAAGCTTCTTAAGCCTTAAACACTCACTTTAAGCAAGCAGCAGGTCGAAATCCTTGTTGATCTGGAGTAGACACAGTTACGTGTTAGTTCAGCTCAGAATGACAAATATTTGCTCATATTAGTGCTATGCAAAACCTGATTTTTAGCTTCATGAAAACTCTGTGACATGAGCAAAGAACTTGGAGTCTTGCACAAGGCTCTTGAGGAGAAGTTGCCCATGCACACGATGCGTGAAGGGCAGCTTTATTCAGAGTGGCTTTAATCAGAAGCAGCCATGGGTCTGTAGATGTGTGATGATTCATTGGGCAATTTCTAATGATCCTGGAAACCTGAGTTTCCTGGGGCAGCAGCAGGACTGCTAACACATTTGACAAAGGAAATGGACTTTTTCTGCCAACCAGGGGACACTGCAATCTCCCTAAGGGTGTCAGCAGAGGGTCTAGCAGCCAGCCTTTGAGTCTAAGTTCCTTCCTGCTTTCCCACAGGATGCTTTGCAGGACATGAGTGATGGGGCACTAGGGCAAGTCATATCCACAGCAAGCAAATGCTGCTCGAGTTTGCTCYTTTCACGAAGGAAATCAACTAATTTTGTCTTAAATTGCAAGAGAAAGTTGAGACAGGCTAAAACAATGCAGATGCACTGAAAAAGCTGCCTGAACCAACTCAGAGCTCTTAATACATTTTTAATCTGAACATTACACTGACTGAAGCAAGGAGAAAAGGCAGCAGAGCGATCACATACCTGTAACCAGCGCTCTTTGTGGCTATGGCTTTCAGAAAGTAGGGTTGGTTCTCTGGATGGATGCTCAGAAGATGTTGCAAAYTTTATCAGTCCTCATCAAAGCCACTGAGCTTACTTGGAGCTGTCACTGGTCACAATGATCTAAGTGCAGTGAAGGACTCTGTGAAGGTCAGCCATTGCACCTCTCCCCCTCTGCAAACAGACTCCAATAAATTGCCTTTATCTGAARCATTCCCATAGCAAGGCTGGGAATGCTCAGAGAGCTGCCCCAGCTGAGTGCTGAGTGCCACATCCATGTCCTTCTGAGGATCCTGTAAAGCTGGGAGTAATCTATGAAGGAAGCATTTAGCACCACACCTGTATACACAGGCTGGCTGTTCAAAATCAGAATGTAGATGCATTGAGAGGGAAGACAAAAGTGATTCCTTTGGCTGTAAAAGACAAAAAGCACTCCACATCCCAAAGCCAAAATTCTGATCAAAATTCAATGATCAGGAGCACTCCACGGCATTGCTGGTTTTGCAAATTTGGCYCTGGGGGGCCATACCCTCAAGAGGCAGAGCCTCCCGTTGTGTACCCTGTGATAAGCTGGAGTGACAGAGCCTCCCTGTGCCACCCCTGGGAAGTGGTGGGCACTGGCAGCATCATCCCTGCACTGGAACCGTGTGTGCCACAACTACTTGGCTCCCACTTTTAGCAAAAGGCCAGGAAATTCAACACAGAAAGGGATTAAAACAGGTGCTCTGCAGCTCCACTGAGGCAAATACCCTTTTCAAGATGGTGAACTACTCTGTGTATCCCTTCTAAAGTAAACCCTTCCAAGAAGTAGGACTCTTCTCTCTCCCCTTTATCAGCTGGAAGATTTTTAAAAATGCTTTCCTAGAATCAGGCTCAGCATGCTTGAACCAGTCTTCTCATAGTGAAAGAAAGGCTGTTATGGTTCCTCARTACTTATCAAAGCCCCTCATTTTTTGTCCTCCCTGTCCTATACCTTTTCTACCACCATTTCCAGAACTGCTTTTTGTCTACACTCCTTGATCTGGCTTTATATTAAAAAATACTGAAGTTGAGTACTTAGGAATTTGGAAGCTGTGGAGAATTTAAGTCATAAACAACTGAATTGTTTGAATGAGACTCTCTTKGACTTTGAAAGAAATACTCTGAAATTTTAGGTAGGGGGTAATTTTAAAAGATTTTTCTACTCTTCACTCCCAAGGTTGCCATTTTACAGCTGAATCTTGTCCCCAAATCCTGGCACCTTATGGGTGCCATTTTGTCACCCATAACTCACTGCTGCTCCTTTTCAAGCGGCTGGGTGCTCCTTACAGGTTGTACCTTAGTCTTGAGGTGCCTTTATCCAAATCTCAACCACAGCAACAACACTGAGGTGAAACTATGTTGACAGATTCAGGATCTGCTGTGTTGCTATTGATCTTTGTCAGGATCCAAGACTCACTGTGGTATTTTGGAGTAAACATTTTAAAGAGAAGGGACAATTTTTGGTAAACTGTAGGGAGTGTGGGAGAACAGCTTTGCTGTTGGAACGGGAACCTGGAAATAAGGGGTTTTGTTTACTCCTGCACGGAGAGGTCACTCGGTGTCTCTGAACTTCCAGTTACCTCCCATAAAAATATTACAGCTGTCAATGTGAGCCACTGTAGTGCCCAAACACAAAACCAGACATGCTCAATGGCAGAGCTGGGCTTTGGAGTTTTTGGTTGGTGGGGTTGTTGTTGTTATTGTTATTATTGATTTTGTTTGTTTGGGTGGTGTTTGGTTTTACTGTGTGTCCTTTTATAGGTTTTGGGTATTTTTGGGGGGGTGTTTTTTTTTTTTGTTTCGGTGGAGGTGTTTTGTTCATCTATAAAGAAGAAAAAAAGAACAAAATGGGTGCAAATTATAAATTCTTTTCTTTCCATTTTAAATTGGTGTCATAAACAAGCCAGTATGTAACAGCCACATGGAGAAAAACACGGAGTGGGGAAGGAATTGTAAGGTTAAAACCCAGAGCTCATTAGGCTGGGTGCAGTAGGGCATTAATCACAGGATCATAGAATCATTTAAGCTGGAAAATAAAGACCTCTAAGATCTTTGAGTCAAGCCATTTGGCCAGCAGTGCCAAATCCATCACTAAACCATGTCCCCAGGTGCCATATCTTCATGTCTTTTAAAYACCTCCAGGGGTGGTGACTCAAACACTTCCCTGGGCAGCCTGTTCCAGTGCCTGACAACCCTTTCCATGAAGAAAATTTTCCTAATATCCAATCTAAACGTCCCCTTCAGGATTAAATCTCCCTCCCTGCAGTGGCTCATTTATAAGTGATCTGAGGGTCTCTGCAGGGTGTTACCTGTCCTGTGTTTTGGGGATACCTGCATTCCCTGCTCCTTGGATGTGCCCAGCTGAGAGCAGCTCCTTTCCCATCACAGTTCTGCAGCTGCGGGCACAACCAGCCCAACTTGGCACCTCCCCACAGATCCCTGGGCTWGGAAGATGATGGCCAAAGGAATGTATGCAGTCCTGGACCAATTCTGGCCATCTGTTCCTGATTAGCCTCTGTTTTCAAGGGACTGCTAGCTGCAGGCATGGGTCTGTCTATCCCCCAACTGTGGTGATAAACCCAGCTGTGGGGTTAGAGGGAAGAGAAGGAAGCATCAGGGTGAARCTGCCCCTCCTGGACAACCCAGATGGGTTACATATGCTCCTAACTGCCTCCCGGAAAAGGTGGAAAATAGAGGATATAACTTGTTTCCTGCACGCCCAGTGCTTCTGTGCAAGCACAAGCACCTTGGTCAATCATTATATTTTCTCTGGGCTCCTCTATTTCTCTGGCAGAGAAGTTGGCATTTGCTGACAGCCAGCTGTCCTACTTGGAAAGCGGCACTTTACTTCTGCTTCCTGCTTTCCCAGTCTGTCCCAGACACAGAGAAATCCTGTGGAAAAAAGTGGAATATCAGGTTCGTATCAGAATAAATGCATACGAGGATCTCAATTTAACATTGTGTGGGGAATCATAGTTTTATGCTTCCTAAATTTTAAGAGCCTGACTTTGCACCTTATCAATATTCRTGGCGATTTTTCTTCTTTCACATTTTGCTGTTATGGAAAGCTCTTGGCTGCCGTTTAAGTACTGTGAACAGTCCTGAAGAAACCAGCAGGTTATTGGGAAATATATTAATTTGTTCCAGATCTCACTTTACTTATCATCRTTGGTTTTGGAAGCCAATAGCTTTAAAGCGGAGTTGCAAATTGTTTCAGCATGTTAAAAGCCACAGTGATGTGCAAGTTCATGTGCTTATGCCATGCCTTAAACAGAGATGTACACTTTATGTCAAACACTCAAATGACCACTTAAGAACATGGGAAATTATTTAAATTTTGGCTGCTTAGGAAGTGTTTGAGTACATTTCCACTATATAATAATGACATCAAGAGCTTTGTTAAATTAACCACAAGACCAATATGTGCTTCCTATGGYTTTCTCAGGGGACGTCCAGTACCCTAATCCTTCCAAAAGGCAACATGTTAAAATATTGCAGGACTGAGTACATGGGGAGCAAGACTGCAGCTGACAAATGACTGTCAGGCGCTAAAGTCCAGTGTATATCTACATAATTTAGGGTTATTGCTGCTGTTCTGGAACGTAAAATAAATCTAACACCAGTTTGATGTCAGACCCCTGGGGTGAATTGATCACTAGAATATGTAGCTGAGGATGCTCTGCCCATGCTGGGAACTTCATGGCACATCTGTTTTCCTATCTCTTGTGTGCCATTGTGTTTCAGTACTGAAAAATCCTGCCCCAGGCCATGCACACAGGCAAACTCTGGCTGCCATTTTTTTGTATGTGTGTGTAAGTAAGTCTGTCTTTGCTCAAAGATTCAATTAGAAATGACTGCTTCAGTTCCACTGTCTGTTGATTAAAGGTTTTGGTTTCTGGTTTTAGAAATAATACCCTATGACTTGGATATAAAATTAATAACATATTCCTCAATTAAGTTTTGCAGCAAATTTCTTGCAAGTGAAAAAAAATTCAAACAATGCAGAGCTTAAACATAATTTGTAAATTGGAAAAATGGCTGAATTATTTATGTTGTTGGCTACAAAAAGTATGCTTAACTTTGATGCTGAATGAGCCAGGTAGTTCCAGCAGTGTCCAAATGGTGTTTGGCTCTAAAATCTTCAGAAGCTCTGCTCAACACAGTGAGGGTCTGGGTAGAGCATGACATGTCCTCTGGTCTGATCCTCTCCTATTTGCCTATTCCCCTTATACCCTTATACCCCACTTGATAATGGTGATCTCAAGAAAGCACAATAACTGAATCTCACTAGAAATACGTTGTTTACAATTTTTCATTCSTAACAGCCAGGAATAATGCAGACATACACTGACAATGGTGACACCTGGAAACACCCATAGCATGTGTGCAGAGTGTGGAAAAGCTAGGTTTTTGTATTTTACCTGCTTAGTATATTGGTTAGATTCTCAGGGTTCAATTTTTGGCAGATTCCTTTATTGGCATCTGCTTTTTTCCTTGATAATAATGACTAGGGTTCAATTAAGTTTTGTGGCAATACTTTTAAAAAAAAATCCTTCAGAGTACTTAGATGCATGTGTCCATGGTACATCAACAAGATTTTGGTGAGTTCCTAGCTAACAAAATGGTATAGTCAGGCCTTGCACTAAAGGATAAGTATTTTAAAAGATGACTTTTCACAGAATCACAGATTCAGCTGCGTTGGAAAAGACCTTTGAGTTTATTCAGTCCAGCCTATGACTTAATACCATCTTATCAGCTAGACCATGGCACTCAGTGCCACATCCAGTCTTTTCTTAAACACCTCCGGGGACGGTGACTCCATTACCTTCCTGGGCAGCCAATTTCAATGCCCCATCTCCCTTTCTGTGAAGAAATTCTTCCTGATGTCCAACCTAAACCTCCCCAGGTGCAAGTTGAGATTGTATCGTCTTGTCCTGTCGCTGTTTGCCTGGGAGGAGAGACCAATCCCCACCTGGCTACACCCTCCTTTCAGGCAGTTGTAGGGAGCAATAAGGTCAGTCCTGAACCTCCTTTTCTCCAGGCTAAACACCCGCAGCTGATTCTCATAGGACCTGTGCTCCAGACCCTTCACCAGCCTTGCTGCTCTCCTCTGGACAAGCTCCAGCATCTCCAACATCCTTCCTGAAGTGAGGGCCCAGCACTGGGCACAGCACTCCAGGTGCAGCCTAAACAGTGCCGGGTTCAGGGGAAGAATAACCTCCCTCATCCTGCTGGCCAGACTATTCCTGGTACAGGCCAGGATGCCATTGGCCTTCTTGGACGTGTGGGCATGCTCCTGGCTCATGTTCAGTCTGTTGTCAATCAGTACCCCCAGGTCCCTTTCTGCCTGGACGCTGTTCACTCACTCTGTCCCCAGCCTTTAACACTCCAGGGATTGTTACRGACAAAGTGCAGGACATGGCATTTACTCTCATTGGACCTCATGCCATTGGTCTCAGACCATTGACCCAGATTGTCCAAGTTTCTCTGTGGAGATTTCCTACCCTCMAGCAGATCAATGCTCCCACCCGGTTTGGCTTCATCTACAAATTTGCTGAGGGTGGACYCCATCCCCTCATCCAGATTATCAATAAAGATATGGAACAGGGCTGGGCCCAGCAATGATCCCTGGGGGYACCACTAGTGACTGGCTGYCCACTGGATGTGGCACCATTCACCACCCCTCTCTGGGCCTGGCTGTCCTGTTCTTAATTCAGTGAAGTGTGCCCCAGTCCCCTCTCCAAGCAGTGGGCTGCCGGCTTTTCCAAGAGTGTGCTCCGGGAGAGAGAATTGAAATGAAGTCCAGGTAGACAAYATCCACAGCATTCCCCTCATCTACTAGGCCACTCACYTGGTCATGAAAGGAGATCAGGTTGGTCAGGCAGGACCTCCTCCTCCTGAATCCATTCTGGCTGGGTCTGATGGCAGGGAAAGAAGGACATATTGTAATCATTGCCAAGGACAAATTTTTGAGGCATGAGCATTTTTTTGTGTTATGCACTCTATGTTAATATGGCCATTTGAAAAAATCATGAGGGTCAATCTTAAGGGAGTACCTTATTTTATATGATGTACAAATTGTGACTGATATRTCTGCATAAAAAAAAATCTTTAGCAAAGCTGTTGGTGGTCATAGAGTACATAGATACTACCACAAATTAAAAGAGGTAATTAACGCTTAGAGCAGCAATGGCAGCAATTTCTGTCTTCAGAGTTGGCTCTTGGCAGGTCAAGAAATTTCTACATTCTTTTCTTTCTTTTCTTGCAACTTTGCACCCTCTCCTCCACCAAATGCATSCCAGCTGACCTATTTACCTTCCATAACTCCCACACTTCAAAAGGCAGATGCAGTTGGATTGCCATTACCCAGCTGAGCTAATTGAGCTTGCAAAAGTGGTAATTGCCGATGTAGCTTCCTTCTGCCATGGCAAATATTTACACTGGGGATAATCAGCAGCTGCTGATCAATACACCAGTCAGGCAGGTGTAGCACAAGCTGGGAATCACTGCTGTAGGGTAAGACCTTGACACACATAACTCTGCCTCCACACTCACTTGTCAAGCATCCAAGCGAGCCAGTGGTGTGTCACAGTCTAGAAACCAGTCTGGCTGTGTATTCATCATCACTGTCAGAGTATGGCAACATTAGTAAAGTCATACCTTTTTTGTGGTGTTGGAAATGTTGGAGAATAGATCTGTATGCCCAGGTGACTCCATGGAGAATCCTGTTCTGTGGTACCAAGGTGTGCTCATTCCTAAGGTCTTAACAGAGTGGCCAAGAGAACCACTCTGTAATACAAGCTCATGGTAAAGTGATTTTGGGACACTTATTTCATACAGCCTGTTTTATCCATGAAACACCAAATTCCAGTCCACTCAGTGAGCAATTGCAAGCGAGGGAAGACCACAWTTTTACTGACTAGGGACTGTTTCTGGTATTTGTCCACTAGATGGCTGCAATTGTTGAAGGTAAATACCTTAGGTGCTTGAAAGGGGCTTCAGATGGCAAAATCCACATTCCATTCTCTCCCCAGCTCTTGTCCTTACTTTCATTGCTTAGAGAACATGAGAGGCAGCAGAGGTCTGGAAAKCCTCAGTTCAAGGGTGTAATATTTATCTGTATGTGTAAAAATGTATAATTTACCTCAAAGGTGTAAAACCTATTTCATCTTTGGCAGGGGAGAACTTGCAGAAAGGGGCCCAGTTGTGGCCTAATTATTTATTCTGTCAAACAAGAACTTATGAATTAAATTTGAGGGCTACAAGGAAAGGAAAAAGACTAATCATGAAATAAACCTTTTCGATGATCTTAGAAAAAGTAGGGTCAAAATGAGAATTTCTAGAAGTCAAGCTCTTAACAAAAGAAAGTACAAAAAATGACAGCAGGTAAAGCAAGAAATGTAAATCAAAGAGAAGAAAATGTTCATCTAACGGGCCTTAAGAATGTTACAAGATTAAAAGATAAGTTGTATMAAATTTAAAAGCTAAACAAACACTTTGTCTCAGCTTTCATTAGTGATGATATTGGCCATGAGATAAAAAGAGGGAAGGTGAATGGGAGTAGTTATCTTAGAATGAGTGTGGTGGAAATAAGACTCAGACATGATACTCAAATAAGGTATGGTAGATTGCTTAAATATATGAGTCAGTTGACTGGGTTTGGTTGAAAATCCATCTCACCRTGCTTCCCAATACAGTTCCGAGCCTCCAGCAGTTTGTGGCTCAGGGACTCACATACCCAGAGTAAAAGTGGGGAGGATTGTAGCTGTTGCCCTTCAGTTGTTTCCTTTTTCATTTACTTGTTCATGTGTCCCCTCATCTGTTTTTATCTTTAACTATTCACAAAACCTTAGACAAGAAATTCCAGAGGTTACCTCCAGCTTTAAGTACAACATTCCTGTGTTTGCTTTGAATGTGTCTCCTGCTCCTTGGATTGGAAGAGAARTGAGGAACCTGTGGTTTCCAAAGCCTCTCCATGTACTCCAGTTAAGGCACTGGACAATCTTCACCTGTGAGACCAATTGGAGAAGTGTTAGCAATAGAAACAAGGATTTTTATCACTTACTGCTGACATACACAACAATTAAACAAATGGAGATAAATAGAAAATATGATAAAACATTACCTTGGTTGTATAAAGCATTGCAAAATTTATTTGAGATAAGTAAGTGATTTTCTAACTGAATAAAATATAGTGAAGTTATAGGGTCATTTTTGTTGGAGAAGACCTTTAAATCATTGAGTCCAATGTACACTCACTGCTACCAAGTCCACCCCTAAATCATGTCTCCATCTGCCACATCTACACATCTTTTAAATACCTCCAGGATTGGTGAATCCAGCACTTTCCTGGAGAGACAGTTTGAATGTTCTTGGTCTCTACTGAAATATTTTATATTGTACTGGCTGAGAAACTGTCAGATTGGAGACAATGGAGTTTAATGTGAGAAACCTGAGATGCACATAAAAGGGATGGGACAACATGCTGTGCTGAAAAGAAACCTGTCAGGCTGCAAGGAGGTGTCTTGAGACCCTGTTTTGGCACTGGTGTGATTCAATGTTTGTTTCATGAGTTTGGAATAAAAAACAGGAATAAGTTGATGAAAACTGCCAGTGGTAAATAAAAAGAGAAGCATGTCAATATAGATGAAAATGAAACCATTGCATGAAGATGACTTTGAAGACTACTTTTTAGATGACTTGAGCAGAAAAAGGGTAGAGTTTAATAGCAACAATAATTGCATTTAGTAGGTCATTGAAACATCTGTTATAAGCTGCATCCCTGTAAGAGGTAATAGAAACATCAGTGTGATTTGGGAGTGAAAAAGGCTTACCCTCAGAGGTTTTATCAGGTCTGGCAACTCTAGTGGAGGTAGAGGGGTATTATTTTGCAAGTTGCTTGTGAGCTTGTATTTGAAGTTTCATTCTCACTCTGTTTATCCCACTTCCAGAGGAGCTAGATTAGATCAGAGTAGATGCAAAAGTGTAAAAGGAGAATAGTCACAAAATTAAAGGTCAGGTATACAATAAGAAAATTGCAGAGGTTGGTGTATTAGCTTAGTGGGGGGGATATGATTATTCTCTATAAACACAGGGGAGGAGAAGATAAGGCTAAGTAAAGCCAATTTAGGAAAAAACTAAATACCAAYGTAAGAATAAGAACAAATGGCTATAAACTCACTGTAAGTAGGTAGCAAAAAGCAAAACTTTTTTTTTTTTTCATGGAGTTAGATAAATACATAGAAATTTGATTCCATCAATTCCTCTGGTGATAAGGGAGAGTTTAGGAAGGTCTTAATTTTATCATTTTCTGTCACTGGCTGATGAACTATTTGCCTCTGATCTCTCATAAGTTTGTACTGGCAAAACATGCCCCAGAGAAGCGCACTGACTACTTGGTGATACCTTTCYTGGTATGGATTATGTGCCAACCTTTAGCAAAATGCCAACAAAATGTACAAGAGTCTTGGCACATTTGTTTGTGGTTGGTCRCACTAGTTTCCAGAACACAGTGTCCTTCCCACTCTCTTTTGGAGAGCCCTGTCTCATGCTGCCTATTTTTAGCTTCCTTTTTGCCCACTGTCCATGGTGGGGGGTTTGCCTTCAACCTCTTAAAATGCTCTTCATGCTCTCCTTCCATTTCCTTAATTTCCTTTTTTTTTTTTTTTTTTTTTT
>NW_026623261.1:1597630-1615844 GCF_030028575.1 Malurus melanocephalus
CCCACAATCCTCTTTTTCCCTCACTGATTGTGAAGCCTGCACAAGGCTGTCTTTGAGATATTTCAAAAGGACACAACGCTCCCCAAACAGAAGGTTTTCAAATGCCTTCCTCTTTTCTGTCCAGGGCCATACGATCTGGTACATCTACATTTTGTCAGATCAGCTTGTTCATTTGCTGGTCCTTCTATTAAGATTCTGAGAAAACTGCATTAATCTTTTATGCCTGTGGTGTAAGACACACCTTGGCACATCTGTATGAATTGCTTGGAAAATGCTGTTTCCCAAGAGCCTAAATTTCAAGAGATCACAAAGCTTTTTTTTTATTATCTTTTTTTTTCCATGTGATGGATGGTAGGGCTGGTTTTGTGGTTTGTTTTAAATTACCATTGAAGAGAGGGAAGCYTGTGTACAGAGTAATCTCCCTTCCCTTTCTGTCATGGTCTGTTAGWTCATTAAACATGGGATCTGTTGGAAAATGCTGGAGCTGTCTTCTGCAAATGCATGTRTCTTTCCTCCCCTTGGGACTGAGGGGGTGAGGGAAGAAGGGAGGCTCCACCTCTCAGTCTTGTTTTGGCTGTCCCCACAGTCAGAGTGACGATTTTGGGCTTGCATCAGCTGGTACTGGGGAAGTGGTCAAATAGCATAGCCTGGTGCTGTCTAGGCTTCTATGGTTCTTTTTAAGGGAGGAGCATCAGAAGCATGGAGAAAACACCTCTTTTGCCCAAAGYTGCAGCAGGTCTGGTGACAAATATAAGAAAACCTTATCCCCAGATCTAGAATTAAAGTCAGATAAACAATGAACCCATCAATGTCAYACTTGACATTAAGATTTTTTTTCCATATTTTTCCCCTTGTGTGACCGAGCTTACAGCATCCCCTCTCTTCATTTTTGTACATTGAATGTCACAAGATGAAAACTCATGCGTTTGAGAAACAGGAAGACCAGAAAGACTTACCATGATTAGAGAGACACATGAAAAGATGCCCTGGGTTMTTGTKCTGTTTCTYATTATACCACATAGGTTAGCTAACSTGATATTTCAGCAGGGCTTGTGAGGAAGAATATCTAGGTAAAGAAATAGGTAAGAAGCTGGCCCATAGTCAATGTTATGTCACTCTTCTGTGACTTTCTTTGCACATCACTCTTTAAAYGACAAAGTGACACATGGTGACTCTGTACCAAATTATTCCATTTGCCATGCAAGATACACAAATGTAAATCAAAGAGGTCTTTTGGAAGCTGCCTCTTATTTTCCGCATTTCTTGCAACAAAGGACCTGTCTCAAATGTCTGTGGGACATCTATTCCAACACAAATACACCACGGTTAATGCTTGATTTGAAATCCATTATAGACATCTGAGACCAGAAAACATCCATCGTTTGTTTCTTCGTTTTTGTGCCAGTTTTCTGAAAGCTCTCCCAACATTTTCTATAATCCTCTTCTTTTTTATCTGTGTGGAAGAGAGCACTCTGAGAACAAGATTTTTTTCCCCCAAGCTTCCAACTATGTCACTGTTGCAAGCTGCAGAATGTAGAGATACCTGGGGTGTTTCTGTTTAACTGATTGTTGCTAGGTAATTTTGGTGGAAATGGATAAACTACACTGATGCTACAAATAAAAGCAACTGTTGTGAGCTGGGAAAGATGTGGAAGGAACTGACTTAAAACTATCAGCTTGATATCTCCAAAATGCATAGACATTAGGGAAATACTTCTCGAACTATTTGAAGGAATGTATATGGATGTTTTGAACGTGTGCCACCAATCAGTAGTGAGCAGATGAC
This sequence comes from Malurus melanocephalus, assembly GCF_030028575.1. Taxonomy (NCBI): domain Eukaryota; kingdom Metazoa; phylum Chordata; class Aves; order Passeriformes; family Maluridae; genus Malurus; species Malurus melanocephalus. Next base: position 1,599,417 of record NW_026623261.1, read on the forward strand.
CCTGGGTCACAGTGACCATCCGAGGGACACCAGAGAGGTGCTGCCAAGGAGGACTGTTCTGCTTTGGCAAAGCTGATRCTTTTCTGCCATAAATGAGAATATTACCTTGAACAACCTTCCTGAAACTCTGTGTTGATACTTGACATTCTCCAAAATAGGGCAATGGCTGTTCTGAGATTGATTTCTCGGATTGAACTTCCTGCATGACTTCTCCCAGCAAAGCTCCCCCCAGTGACTCAGCGCGCTGGCTAACGCAATACTGGGCTCATGGCAAGGAAAATACCACTCCCTTTTTGTGACTGAGCCCTTGTAGGCTCCCCTTAGTGCATCTCCTGGCAATGATTAGGAACATCGACTTATTTTTTTTAAAGGCTACTCCCCCTCCCATAGACTTCAGTCCTGTGAAGTCTTTAGGAAACATACCAAGATCTGAAAAGCTATTGTTTGGTATTTCAAATCCTTGTCCCTTTATGTCCAGCTGGTGGGAAAAGAGGAGAGAGAGACAGAAAGAAAATAGAAAGGCGGCAGCGGGTAAAGCGGGGGGAGAGTTAGAAGTTTAGCRCAAAATGGAAAGAACTAGGGATAAATGGATCCAAGGGACAGAGAAAAGTGGGACAAAAGTAGAGGAAAGTATGCTTAGCCCTGGTCCTGCTGGATGTTTTACTAGAGAGTTTATGCAACCAGGGGGAGGTTTTCTCTTACGAAATAGCCTGTAGGAAAAAGTAATTAAAAATACAGGCAYCTCAACAAACAAGGTGAAGATTAAAAAAAAAAGAAAATCAAACAGAAAACTAGCAAGAAAAAGAAAGCAAAAATATCTAMGAAGAATCTGGATTATAAAGGCAGGAGAAAAAAATGAACAAAAAGCAAGTATTCTGTAGGTGGCTTCCTGCCAAGGACAGATGATTTTATCTCTGTGCCGCGGTTCTTCCCACTGCAGAATGGAGCTATGAATGCTCTTCCAATTTTTCAGAAATATTTGAAGTTTAGGAGTTGTTTGCATTGCTGCTAACAGTGGATAGAATGGGAGAGGCTTGCTGCAGAGATGGAGTCATTGTGGGACTATCAAGACAAAGAAAACACCATTAGGTAACAGTGTTACTGAGATTAGGGAAGAAAAGAAGGGCTTATTTAATGAAGATGAAGAAAGCATTAACAACATGTATTAATAAGAATCATATTTGTATGCAAAGACTTGATTTGACAAGTAACTTTAGCATTTTCCCCTCCCATATTTAGAAATTTTTTTAACACCTTGAAGTTTAATGCAAACTTTTTTTTTTTGCTTTGAACTTGCCCCTCCCATTCCCATCTCCAAGATGGAGGTCATAAGATTTGTTAACTGTCTRTGATGGAAAATCTTCAGAATTGGAMCTTGTCTTTGGCTGGCTGGGCCAAGCACACAGCAYATTTGGGGAGTCTGATATCCCATGGCAAACACAATTATCTGATAATCTGACAATGTGCTTCTGGTAGACACGTGTAAATGTACAGACTACATGGGAAGCTTTGTATGGAATCATTTGGCACTTTTGTGTCCTTTCCTGGACTGAAATGAGTTTGTGAAATGGCTTCCACTATTAACAGCTGAAAATCATAATAATTTCTTTCATCTCTGACACCACTGAAAACCACATGACTATTCTCCATTGCAAAACCCTGATAATCTCTGTCAGTTKCTTGAAACTTTGGCTATGGTTGTATCTTTCTTACAGATCCCTGCACTATCTAATTTCATGTCTACCTCCTGCACAGTCGYATTATGCAAACTCTTGGATAATGTCTTATTTTTCGTTCAGCACCGTGTGTCTTAAACTTTGCTTGAGTCATGGCAAAGTTTGGGCCATGCTTGGGAAAACAATGTCAGAAGAAGTTTGGATGGGCTTCAGATCTCTCATATTTCAAACAGTATTTGGCTCCAATAAAGACAACAAATTGTGACCAAATTTTTTGGATTTTCAATGCTTAGGCAACTAAAAAAAGACACAACAGATAAGAAGAARTATAAAAGCATTTGTACATAAGGTTATAGTTTCATTTGTACATAAGCAGCAAGACATTGAAATACCCATTTCTTTTGGAGGAATGCAGATCTATTTCTTTGTCTCACAGATAAGTATGTGCAGAACTGTAATTAAGGATGGAAACTCTTCTGAACTCCACTCTTTAGGCTGCATGGGGAGACCTGCTGGTGGTTTTGTTTAATGGGGATATTCCCACAGAGTTTCTGTCTTCAAAACTCTGAGATTAAAAAATAAAGAATGCAAAAGCACTGAATACTGAGGAGGCTAACAYTTTTCTTATTCCACTGATTTACACACCAAATGTGACTACTTGTTTTGTGGAGCTGCCTGATGGAACTATCTCACCAGTATGAAGTTTTGAGTTAAGAAGTTGATGACAGTGGTTGCTGATGGTCTGCAGGCTGGCAGTGATACATAGCTGCCTGGCTTCAGGATCTACTCATTKGTTTGACAGATATTAATGTATAACTCATAGTGAGAAACACCCAAGTGTCTTCTAGTGATACTTAAGTGTGTCTGTAAAGCTGCAGCATGTGGCTCATCACATGCTCCTTTAATAGACTCCATCTTAGTATGACTGAATTCAGGATGCTGCACAGTTCTAATCGATAAAGGCAAGGATAAAATTCTCCTTTCCACTGGAAGCATAAAGAGTTGCTGAAAATTAAAGAGTACTACTTTCTACAGGATAAAAGAATAGCTACCAAGTGCTTTTAAATATTGTTGCTGCCATAATGACAAAATTAGGTCATGCTCCATGAGCTATGCTGTGATGGGTTGAGTAAAAATGACAGCTTTTATGAACACWGGGTTCCCTCTACAAGTTTTACCTCTGGCTTTGTGATCCTTGTGATCATTGCAATGGTGTGGCCCATGGTCAGGCCAGGAATGGAAGGATTGCCAAGATGCACCACATAAGATAATTTAATCTTTGATTGACATGTCAGAATCTGTGTTTACATTGTGATGTTAGGGATTGTTATAATGTTACAGTCAGTAAATGAACTACGACCCTATGGCCAGAGGTTTCAGAGAGGAAAAAGATGACTATTGTCTCTGATTGATGAMAAGGGCAAAGAGCCGTCATGCACAGCTTCATCTGCAGAAGAGAAATTTGGGAGGTAATTGTTCATGGTTGTAMATGTGCTTGGAATTTAACAGAAGTRTGTTGTTTTAGCAAAGACTTCATTTCCATGCTCCAAGACATTCCGCTCAAGGTTTCTACAGAGATCCCCATTTCTGGGGTCTCTGTTCCAATCCACTGAACTATGGGTGGGTGATGCTAAGAGCCACCTTACAGTGGGATGGGGCACACAGGGCAGTGGGACCCTTCTCACCTCTTTGGCCCCTCAGGGATCTGGGACACTGAGTAAGGGAGCAATGCTCACACAGTCTAAGCAGGATGGTCTTCCAAGCACTAGAGACAGACGTGCCAAGAGAAACCTGGGCTACAGCCCTGCCTTGACATGGTCTGTGAGAGGTGGCAAACCTGGTATGGCTGTGGGGTGATCTTCATCTCAAGGGAAAAGGGAATCAAAGAGATCTTTACCAAGGGCATTAGAAAGGTAAGAAAGGTATGAGAGAGGTACATTTTTAACCTTATTTGCTCTATTTCGGTCGGGTGTTTGTTGGTTTTGTTTTTGTTTTTGGGTTGTTTTTTTTTTTTTCAGCCTGAGTTCATGATTGCATTCCCCATCATCTTCTTAGGACTTTGTCTCTAAGTCTTTGTGTACTGGAATGTGAGAATTGATGCTGGGAATAGTCCTAGGGGAGAAACACTGARTTTTCCCATATTTATGAATTAGTCTTGACCCAACCCTACAATTTATCAGGAGAAAACCCCATGGATGCTGATGCCTGAAGGACTCATGGGAGCCAGAGGGTGGCCAGCTGCAGACTGGGAGCCATGCAGCTGGGGGACACTCAGGCAGCTCTTTGCTCTCCCAGGCTGTTCAGTGAGGAGCAAACTCAGCACAGCTTCCCAGGGCTTATCTCAGGGACTGRCGACACCAGGATTAGTGCAGCCCTTCTAAATCATTGTCTTCTTTTGGGCTGAAACTTCACAAACTGACTAAAGGCCAGCAGTGGAAAGAGACAGAATTTCAGGAAATACACTGATTCTGTTTTTTTCCGTCTCCCTTCATTCCTACCAGTAGCTGGGATGGGATCTGATGACTGCTTTCTGCTGCCTCCATGGAGTAAGAGTGCTCTCTGTGCCACAGTGAACTTTGTCTCTGTTAAATCAACCTTGGAGGCTTAAAATACCCTTCTAAAGGATCTTTTGTTTCACTGGTGCAATGTCCTGCATCCTTGGTGCCGATCACACTATGCCAGTTTTACTTGCCACTTTTGAGCTATCTTTACAGCTTTTTATTTCTGAAGTTCTCTGCCTACAATCCAATCACACTGCCACCTCCCTACTAGAACTGTGAAAAAATATTGAAAAAGTGTAATTATTGTCTCTTTAAACCCAAAATGTTCTGCAGTACTTTCAAGAATGGGAGACATCAGTGAMCTGACAAGACCTAGTCATTTTAGATGGGAAGTTTTCACCAGAGGTTCAAAGTGGGCAGGAAACACAGCTTGTGGGATACAAACATGCCTTACCTCTACAAGTTCTGACTTTCTCCATCAAAGTACGGGAAAGAATGTTGGGATGGTTTAGTTGGAATGCAAAATTGCAGATTACCACTCCTACAATGGCAAGGTACTAAAGTAGAATTTCATACAAAAAGTATATATAAAATATATACTATATTAAAAAATGTATGTCATACTATATATTGATCTTTATATAAAATCAGTCACACGTCTGTATTTGCTCATCTATTTATTTTTTAACTTGACCACTTTCTGGGAAAGAAAAAGAAAAGCTCAGTTTCTGGTGGAAGAAAACTCACAACTAACAGAAAAAGTTATCCTTCCCATTCTTCAGTATAATGAGATGTAACTATTCTTTTCCACCACCTRTAAGTGCACAGAAGCTTCCTTGTTTCTGTAATCATGTGGGAAAACACTGATGGCTCTGTACCTAAAAACTGGAAAATCAAATGCTGTATTTCACTGCCCTCTACCACGTATGTTCTCGTATCTATTACAATGATGTATACTTTGAAGTTTAAGGTGCTGTAGATTCAAAATGAATGCTGGAGGTAGAGGTGAGCATGTGCCATTAATGGCTTTCACTGTAATCTATGCCCTGTTTTCTCTAGGGAATATTTGACCTGACACTGCAATGAATTTATGAGAATGAAATCCCTTCATAAAGGCAAGTGCTGAAAATTTATTACATCTGTTTCACCTTGTGGGAAAATTATGTGGTTTACAGAAAATCTAAGAAATTAAATTAAAACACACAACATGCTGGAAGCAGGTTGCTTCTGTTGTACTTGGAGTGTTTTCTTCTGGCACCTTGCAAACTGCACAGCAGCATGTCTGGCCAAAATATGGTTGAAAATAAAAGAAACTGGAAAGCAYAGGCAAAAGGAGCAGAATAGTGATGTAAGTTCCAAAGTTAGTGCTGGAAATAAGAGCATCARAATAAGCCAGACACTAATTTAGTCTACTATCAGAGCAATTTTAACACAAACGTGACAGTATTAGGTGGCTTACATAGGTACCACATGAAAACATTAAGAAGAGAACGATCATGGGCATTCAATGCAGCTGCTGCTCAGGAAATGTCTCAATGAGGGACAGTATGCTTGCTGTATAAAAAAACTTTTTCCTATGATACCATTCTTAATCTTCCCTAGCAGAAGCATCACTCCTTTCTCTCTCCTTGTTTCARCTCTCAGGGTCCTTGCCCCATCCACTGCTGTGCCTGATTCTCATGCAGCCAAACAGTGAGTGAAGTTTCTGTAGCCAAAACCCAGGCAGAGTGAAATAGAGCTGACTGCCTAATGTGTGTGGCTGTTTGAGGGGAGATGTTACAGCACCAGCACCAGCACTGGTGGTCACTGCTCCCTCCTCCCCTGACCCCTGATGTATGGCAGTGTGGTGACAGAAAGGGCCGCTTAAGCAGTCACCAGGGAGTCCCTGGGTACCAAAAAGGGTATCTACACATCCAGCTGTCATTGCTAACCATTCACAAATTTCTCCTTGGTTAGAGCATGTGGGAAATAATAGTTCTTAGCCTCTTGCTATAGATGCAATGTGAAATACCAGCATGGACTGAGWAAACCTGTTCCACAGCAGCCTGTACCCAGTAGCTGCAGTGCTCTCCACAAAAGTTTGAAATCCAGATTGACTGTGCACCTTTCCTCATTACCCAGCAGTTACTCACAAATAGTGTGAGTCTTCATTCTAGTAGTTTTTCTGCATTGAAGATAACATGGTTTCCATACAATCCCATAACTTCTCCATTTCCTGAAGGTGTTAAAGCAGTTCAGGTTACATGTTGTGAGACGCTGGAGCACTAGATGCTGTCCAGTTTAAAAATGTCCACTTTAAAATAGTTGTCCGGATTCCTCTGCAATTATGGGAGAAATTGGTGCCTCAAGTGACTCATTTTAGGATGAGGAAATTACATTCTGGAGAAGACGCTTGTCTCCAATGACTGCAATGTAGGTTATTAATGACTTATTATGTGACTTTCCTGGGTCACTGATCCTCACTAGGTAGCATAAATGTCCATTCTGTGCTTGCCCATCTGAGTCTTGTGAATGTTCAAGGTAGTTTCAGCTAATTCTTTAAAAATCAGAGGATAAAATAAATTAGAAAGCTGATTTAGAAAACAACAGCTAAACATCTAACTTCTAAATATTCTCTGTCCTGTCTCAGGCTGTCTTCTTAGCCCAAGAACTGAGTTCTGATGTTGTTTTTGTTAATTGCCTGATTGCACCCGATATTTGCGTTGAAGGCTGACGCAAGGATTCAATATTTTGCCTTTGTGTGGTCAAGTGGTGTAATTCGTTCTATACGATGTGGTGGTCCAGTCCTTTTCCTGTTACTACTAACATAATTGAGGTATGTTTGTTTGTTGTCTTTTATGTCTATTGGTGTGTGTATGCTGTAGAATTGTAATTTCAGCCATGTAGKAATATCTTTTGTAGGATTACCGCATAGCTGCCTTATAAATTTGGACATGACAAATGTTTTAAGAACACAGAGTGGGATTAATTCACATCATAGAGTAATCTGCTGCCAATGTAGTTTTAAAAAGTSTTTTATACCACTCATCAAAGAGGTCATCAAGCAATAGAAGAAGAAAAACAACTGAGAAGAAACAGAAGAAATGAAATTCTTCTTAACATTAAATGTTGTTAACAGATTTTTTTTTCCATATTTCTAGACTGACACTGTTTGGCATATATGCTCCAGAACAGATTTGAGTTGTGATCATGCAAGCAGGTTGTTTTGAGCCAAAGATCTCAGACAAGTAACTTTTTTGACTGCAATATGGTGATAGTTAGCAAAGTGAACTTAAAGAAACAACATGAATGGTGTGAAACAGTATCTACTGTGTATATCTAAGTGGTATAAAGGCAACTGACATCATAATATCCTACCCACATAGGAAGGAGTTTTATTGGCAAAAATTCTTCTCTGGCTTATGGAGTTGTATCTGAAGGTTTTACCCTGCTACAATAGCTGAAGTCATGCAGCTTGCATGTGCACGAACGAGTGCATGTCCTCCATCCTGTCGGTGTCCCTTGCATTTCCAGGAACCTCTCACGTGAATTGGGGTGTATTTTTGTGCAGCTGCTGTGTGCTGCTGAAAGCAAATGAGACAGATGCTATGTGTGAGGCCAAGCACAGAGCTGTAAAATGTATCATGCTATCAATTTTAAAGCACTGTTGAAGAAGTGATGGCACAGAATGGTTTTTAAAAATAAGTGCAAAGGATTAAGTGTCCTAAGTGGAAGGCAACAACAGGAGCAGAAAACAGCGACAAAACTTGGTATGACATTTTCTAACTGCTAGACAGCCTTTTCCCTGTGCCCATGAAAACTAGGCTGTGACATTCTTGCAAGTTAGGCATGGCTTTTGGCATAGGATGCATTGGAGGAAGGCTAAATGCTGTACAAGGAATAATGCTGTCCTGGTGGTTCACTAAGGAAGAGGTCATTCTTCCCTGCAAACGAGGAATGAATCACTGTCCCGGCATGAAGCTAAGGGTTCCAGACTTCCGGGCTCATGGTCAGAGCCTCAGTACAGCTTTTTGCAGCACTTAGTTTCTTCTCTAAATTTCAAACTGAGAAATTATGCTCTGGTTCTCTGTTTTGCTGCCCTGGTTTTGTTTGGGCATGATATGATCATTGTCTGTAGCTGTTGCAGTGTCAGTTTGTTCTCACAGCACACAAAATGTTCCACCTCAGAAGCAGCCGCTTTTCCGGGTAAATACTGCCAGCATATGCAGCACATAAAGTCCTTTAAAACTCCACACAATGAAATGTCCTATATTTTGAAGAACTGTGCTCTTGTTCTTTTAGACCTCAAACAGGAAATATTTAAGCACATTTTCAATTAAGTTGCAATGAAGTTAGAGTAATTGATGTCCATGTTTTCAGCATGTGTTTCTAATTAAACACATCCATAGATGCTTTCCTGATCTGAGGTCTTTAAGCCTGCAAAGCATGAAAGCTGAAGCATTCGTGTTTGGCTTCTCTGGGTGTTTGTTTGAGTACATACATTTGAAAGCAATCATCATATTCCCTCCTTCCTTAGCAGTAGGTCTCAGACCTGAACTGGGAACTGCAGTTGTACCTGTAGAATTCTGGTCTCAAGGCTATGGGTTGCTCAAAGCAGTACCTGTGTTGGTAAGTTACACAGATCATAGTGAAACACACACATAAAAAACAACTGAAGAAGCACTGGAGTGGAAGGTTTCATGTTTGAAATGACACATCACACTCTTCAGGACAGACAGCCTGGTTTAAGCCATCACTAGTTTGCTCTGGCTGGAAAAACAGTAAAAACATTTGCAATAGAGCACTGATTTGGTCTGAATAATCGTAATAATGGCTTTGCAGCATAAACCAGAGGTACTTTACACTAGYAATTCAACACTACACCAGGAAGGAAGAGAGCAGTGTGCTCACACATTAGGAACTGGTTTCAGTCACCTGTTCATTACAATGTTGAGCCTCCATTATAGTCYTGCTGCATGAAGGAGATTTTCGAACTTTTACAGCTTGAAGTCTCTAAAGGAAAAGTCGAATAAAGGACTAGATCAATCAAGATATATACTACAAAGTATCTGGCTGTTTGCATGAAAATGTTCATAAAGGTGCATGCTTGAATTGACTTTTATTATTTTCTCTATTCCATCAAGTAAGGAACATGATGCCATTTTTAACCTTTTTTTCCCAGGTTTAGAGAGGAACAGATTTTATTCATCATCTCTAGCTAATGACACAAGAAATTCTTTTTCATAAAGAAAGGCAGGATCTGGTTGTGTTTTTGTGAAAATAACCTGATAGTCATTTCCTGGCTTCTTTTACTGGGCTCATCATGTCATGTTTTGAAGAGCTTATCAGCTTGGAAAAAAATCCCCCAAGAACAGAAGGAGATTTCAGTATCTTCCTCCTTCTCTGTTCTTTTGAGTGAAATTTTCCTTCGCATTTTTAATTCTGAACTCTGTGTGGCTGAAGGATTGATTAAGGGTTCATAGTTTCTTCTCCAAAGATGATGTCTGAGTCTTCCAGCAGTCGCTGACAAGCACATGCTGCAGCTGAAGCCTGGCTGTTGATCTTGACAGCTCCACTGTCCCCAGGAAAGAAGGTGCCATAAGAAGCTGCTGTCCTCTAGCYTGGCCCACAGGTGACTTTGATAGGTCTTACAGAGGGTTTTGACAAAAGATGACAAAACCTAGGGGCTGTTGAAGGATGTGCCTATAAAGCATCAAAGAACAGACAGTAAAACATRACAATAGCACTACTGAGGACTTCCAGCCAATTGTTTGCACAATGATTTAAAAAGCAAACACTAACTCGCTGATTTTGTCTTAACAAAGCAGAATGTGATGTTTGTCACTTTACTGGAGAATGARCACACTGCAGGATCCCAACGTGTTTTGGCTTCTGACCATACAAAGAACAAACCACTCTACCCTTGTGAAAGCTCTTGCTCTGGTTTCTCAGGGTGTTGKCAGCCTTGGCTTATGTATCTACTCATGGCTGGACCTCCAACTTGTCCCTCTGCATGTTTTCTCCTAACTGAGCTAACAAATACTCCCTCAGTGGCACTTGGCACTTCCTCATGCCATCCTTTGTCACATTTTGCCTTCCATCCTCAATTCTTTTGAGGTCAGTTCGGTGATTTTGCCCTCTCACTGTCTTTGCTATCAGCTGTAGACTTCAGCTTTTCTTCATTTTCTTCACAGCCCCAAATAGCCAAGTTACAGAATCATGTAGATARCTAATCACAAACAAACTCTTGGGAATACTCCAGGGTTTGTGATCTTGTTTGCAGCAGGAGGAACATATTTGCAATGCCTCCATTTCAGAGAAGCTGAACAAGCTTCCAGCAATTATTACATGGCCTTAAGACTTGTAGGAGTTATTTAATATTTTAATTATTTTGCTAAYATATGCCACAATGCTCTACTTATTATTTAAAACTTTTCTACTAAAMCCCTCATTGTTTATGAATTAATTTGATAATACTTGTATAAACAGAGTTGTGACCTTGTATGCAAACTGTTTAGCCTTTTTCATAGGAGATTTTGGTGTTAGAGGCTCACACCCACCATATAAATCAATTTCAGTAGTTCCTCTCCAGGGAAGGTACCCCAGGGAATTTCAGCTTGTTGTATAAGGTCATATCAAGTATTGGTACTTTTTGAATCCATGAAGTGGCAAATTCTTTACAAGCAGAGACATCATTCCTGTTTTTGCCCTCCATCTCTTGCACCCAAAGATTGTGACATTAGTCTCAAAYCTGTAAGACCCAGATTTTCCACTGAAGGGTTGCATATGAGTACTTCACAAGGTTTTACACTTCCAAGAGGTGACACTTACAGTTCTACCTTTAACTGGCTCAATATTCCACATTAGACATGTCAGGGTGCCATCTGGCTCCTCGGAAGTCTCCTTTGACAGAGTGGATGGAGCCCTTTCTCCTGGCCAGAGATGGCCAGGTTTCCCTAATTCCTACAAAAAAGAAGATACCATAATTTTATCATCTTGATGATCTTGATAAGAGTCCTGTACACCTAGTGGCTTGATATAGATATATTTATATATATGAGATATAGACGTATTTTATAATGCCTATTTAATGAAGGTCTTTCAGTAACTTTCAGAGCTCCACCATGTGCTCTTTTATTTGGTGGGTAACATCAKTGTGCAGAGAGTCATCTCCTCAAGRTGGATGAGCTGAGAGGTGAAGGGGACCCCAGCGTGGGTCATGTCCTCATCCACGGGTGCTGTCCCACATGGGGCAGGTGTGGAGGCTGTGACAGCACCCATCAACAGACTCGACATGGAAAGTGACCAAACAGGACCAGGGACCATGCAGTGCTTCTGTCAGAAGCAAGAGGAGATGGAACCAGCCTAATGCATGGCTCCAAAGTSCATCCAGACCCAGARACAGGACTGMARACAAGCTRCCRTGGACATTCAGGAGACAGKATCTTTATGGCATRGGTCTGGTCCTTTCAGGAGAGAGCACTGGAAGCCAGCATTGCTATGGCACCATGGGGACAGGGATTGACCACTCCAGGCTGAACTGAAATGGGGTCCAGGTCTGTGTGCAAGGGTGGGGGTAGTCCTCAGAGAGTCTGGTTGGGAACAGTAAGGCCTSTGGGTGCCTTTAGCACCGTGGCAGGTAAGGGAACTGCTAACACCACTGCCAATAGCATTACTTGTGATTTGCTATACTTACTAGCTGTGTTTTCTAGAAAATAAGGCTCTCACCATTACATTCAATGTGTCATGCGTGTGTTTGCTCATATTCACACACCTCAATAATGTTCTAACCAGCTGGTAATTGGCCAGATAGAGTTGGTAGGAATCACAAGGTGTTAATCATATTCCTGCAAGCCTCATGAAATCACACAAGCCTGTTGTATAACACCAGCAGAGAGAAACACTGTTGGGGGAACACAACCCTAGCAGACACTTGAGAATCCTCTGGAGACAGAGTTTTCCAAAGGAGAAACTTTACTCCTCTCTGGACACCGGCTTTGAAACAGAATTCTGTGGGAAACCACGTGCCCTTTGAGCTGGCACCTGCAGTGACGCATTTGGTGGACACTTCAGTTTTCTCCCCTTGCCCCCGGTTTGGCAGCAGCTGACTGGGAACAGCCGACTGGTCTGGTCAGCCCACATTGTTCTTGCTTTTCCCTTGAACATAAAGGTACATTCATTAATGTTTGCAGCTCGTACTTTTTGTACAGTTGCTTGTTAGGAGAAGAATAAGTGGCAGTAACAGCAGCAGGTTTTACTAATCTATCAGAAAGAGGAAGCAATCTATGTGGGCAAYGCAGGATGCCAAAGGAGCAGCTACAGACCTTCACATTCAAACTCGTGCTTCACAAGGAAAGCAGCTTTTACACAGTGCAGCTCCTCTTCTGAAATGGGAACAAAATTCTCCGTCCCCTCACCACTGCAGTGTAAGCAGCATTATTGATAGTTTTTAAAAAATCCACAAGACATCAGGACAATACATGCAGAAAGACACACAAGAAGTAGCAGTGCCCCAGCGTACAGGAGGAATGAAAAATGCTGCCCTCTTTTTTTTTGGGCTCCCATGAGGCTGGGCTTGTATCATGGAGAAGAACAATCCATCCGGTGTCCAGCTGGAATCTCAAATAACCTTCTCATTTTTCTTTTCCAGTGTTGGGGCCAGTTTTGTTGCAAAAAAGTAGACATAGAGGTCCAGAGAGAGCAGAATTGTTAAACCCATGTGTAAATGCAATTGTAGTTGGCAAAAAAAAAATTGAATGAGGCTTCTTAAAGTAAGAGAATATTTGAATAAAGGAGTTGGAGATATTTCCAGGGACAACTCCTGTATGATATTCCCACTGATTACCTTTATGTTTTGTTAAACATGTCTCATAGTGGACAATATGATATTTGAAGAGTGCAGGAAAATATTTTGCAAGTGTGCCCAAAAAGTCTTTGACTGATGTGGTGCAGTTTCGTTTGTCTTCAAAATGAGATTTTATGCACTCTCCCATCAGCTTACAATTGAGATGATTTGTGCCTCTGAGGACATCTTCTCTATGGTTTTTAATACATAATAATAGGCTAAAAAAATCATAACTTGCCCTGGTACAGTGCCCTTCTCTGTTCCTTGTCACTCAACCGCTGAGCTTTGGGATGCCTGCCAAGTCCCTGACAGCAGCTTCTTCTTGTGGGAGCAGAACTGCACAATTCGATCCACGRGAAGAGACGGGGTTTTCATATTTTACTCTGATGTCAGCAGCAGAAACCTTCAAAGTGGAGGACTACTCCCCAGCTGAGGGCTGAGTTGCTCAGGAGGTACCACTCCTGTTGCTTTGTCAAGTCGATCAGGGTAGGAGAGAGCTCTTTTTCCAGGCTGGGTGCACTGAAGAGGCGCCAGGGCCTCCCACCCACAGTCCTCATTAAAGAAAAATAACAACAGCACAAAGCCCAAGGATTGTTTACTTATTTGTAGTATCTCAGCAACGGCTACTCTCTATCATCTGTTTTTGCTTTGGTGATTTCTTTTTTTTTATTAAAAAGAAATGCCACATGTTGCCACACAAGTAGCTAACCTCCTGCAGCCGGTCAGAGGCTGCCCGCCGTGCCCAGGCAGGACAGAGCATGGGTTCTGCTCCCCAGCTGTTTGACCTGGCTKACAAGGAAGTGCCACAGACCAGGGCTCCACAATTGTTCTCTTTTCCCCAATAAATCGAGGTTTCACCCAAAAAGTTCAAGCTTGTGACAGGGTCACAAGGACAAACTGGGGTCAAACAGGACAACTAATTTTGGCTGAAGCAAAAACTAACAAACAAAGTTCTGGAAATGCCCTACTGGTTCATTTCGACATTTTCAGAAGGAAACATTGAATTTTGGAAGGCTTGATCCTTGGGGCAACTTAGAAACTTTCACAATGCAGAGAGGAGGGACATGGTTGCATCCCTTGCAACCCAATCTTATATTTTGGTGTTTACAGCACTTGTCTAAATGGATAATTAATTACTTTCTGTAATTTGGAATGAAACTTCAGTTAGAAATACTGGGTGAGCTGCACTCCAGTTCACCTTTTCTGAGTGTTAGGACAATSTCCTAAGAGGTGAAGTGCCCTTCAAATATATTGCTCTCTGCAGTAGAGTCACAAGGAGGAGTGTTGAATTTTTTTCTCCTTGGTAAATACTGCAGTAAGTGAACTTTGCTGATTAAGGATGTAGGCTCAGGGAACATGTTCTCAAGATTTTTTAAGCAATTTGTTAAATCCAGCCTTAAATTTCCTAACTTCTCTATGTTAAAGTTCGTAAAAATCAAATAATGGTTCGGAAAAAAAAAAAAAAAATAGCTCTGAGTCAAACACTGAAAAAATAGTACTTTTTAAGAAAGTAGTACTACAGGTTAGCAGAGGCAGGGGCTAGCACTGAATGAAGGGTGAGCTAGCAGGTTCTTTGAGATGAAAATGATGTTACTGCACTTCTGTGTGCAGCAAATTGCACCTCACTGCTGTAGAGCTSTGCGTGAGTGCTGGGCAACTCTTTAGCAGTTAAACAGCTGTAAAACCTTAATGAGTTGTGTAGGATGTTTCTGGCCTATGGAAAAAGCTGTGCTTCTGCCTATGATGGTGAGCCTGCCAAAATCCTCTGGCAGAAAYCAAAGGCAAGAAAAAGGAGCAGGAGAGCGCTGCCTCACATCAAGCAGCTGTGCAGAGAGGATGGCAGCGCAGAGTGAGAGTGCTGAGCTTGGTAGCAGTTATTGTTAAAAGATAAAAGGTGCAAGTTGTATGTGGGCATCTGTTTGGTGACTTTTTTTGGTCTCCATACAGCCTTCAGTGACATTGATGCCCCCGTGGAAGGCATTGCATAAACACAGGGAAAGAGGCACTCCTGGCCTGGGGACCCACAGCCATGACACACGACAGCACAGATTCTGGGTGGTTTCATTCCATTCGGTTTAGATTTCTTGTCTCACTCAGCATTTCAATCAGCCTCTAGCTGAGGCAGGGGCTGAGTTAAAGCACCTGGGCACAGTGCTCTGACCTGCAGCTGTGTGTCAGGAAGACTCTGAGGAACATCTGAACAGCAAGAATGACTGAATGACAAGTCACTCCACAGGCAATTTCTGTCCCAGCCACCAGGGCAGAGGGGATTATTCCTCTCCCTCCCACACTCCACCACACAGCTYGCTTACAGGCTCCTTTGTACTTGCTCCCTTTGGTTAAGGGACTGCCCTGATCAGGCTGGTGGGACGAGCAGCATGTCCTGATGTAATTAGAAATGGTGAGGAGCCCAGCATGAATTGTTCCAGAGTACTGGAAACAATCCTTATAAAATCACTTTGCAGTAGTTGTAACTCAGCTTGCTGGAATACTAACAGCTTTGAAGACCGAGGGCTACTTAAAAACCACTCTCAATAAAGAAATGAATATGCTCTGCCACACTCAAATCTACCTGTGCTTCTGATCTGCAGCAAAGGGGTGTTTAAAGGGAAAAGGAAGATGTCAGTGCTTTCCATATGAAGATACGAGTGCCTCTCCCAAAGGAGACAGCATGAATGTATGTGATGATTTTACAAAGGCTGAGAATACTGAGGGCTCAATTTTCAGTTATCAGCCCCCTTTAAGCAGCGTCATGACTGAAGATGTTTAATAACTCATTTAATCCCCTGGCTACTGATTTTCTCATGCAATATAGATATTCAAGCTAAGTACACAATTTCAGGTGGCCTCCAGGGCTGAAAATCCTCAGGATATCCACACCATTCCTTTGCACTAGCAGTCTGAAAATAATGCTGAACACTCCCCACTTTTCTGTATTTCCCAAGTAAACTTGGGGAAAAAAAATCCCCAAACCCAAAACAAAAGCAGCCCCAAGTGCTGAACTTGTCTTTCTGAAATGCTGTGTCAACAGCTCTTCACTCGCAAGCCCATTATTTTTATTGGCCGTGGCTCTCAGCCTGGTGTTGACAGGTTAATTTACAGTAACAGTGAGAGTCACCTTTACTCACTGTACCCAAAAGTGCAACCCGCTCTGTACTTGAATGCCACACTCTCGAGAACAGGAATGTTGGAGAGAGAGAGAGAAGGAGAGAGAGAGAGGGAGAGAAAGAGCCTTGAAGCCTTGCACAGRCGCTCAGGGAGCTGTACAAAAGAAYGCTCTTTTGGTGAAATAATTTTTGCCAGCATATGCAACATGAGCAGGAATGGTTGCAATTATTTCTTACCGTGCCTGTTAGAGAGKACATATGGGAAGATTAGCCTCAAGAATGTCACTCTTGGACATGGTCTTCTCATGGGGATTACACCA
>NW_026623261.1:1616097-1624972 GCF_030028575.1 Malurus melanocephalus
CCCTTTTATTTTCTTGTCTTCCTAAGAAAGTCTTAAAAAAACAATCCTAGAAATGGGTAAGGAAGTATTAGGCTGACAGAAATGCCTTTTCTCTAGTTKGYAAGTCCACAGYGCTGCAACTGAAAGTTTCAGATTARGCWGATGTGATACTGATGGTGAAGATKCCATGACAAAGCCAATGGAGAGGACATACATTGAAGAAGTAGGAGGAATTCAGAGCACCTAAGAGAGAGGGGTAAGTACTGCCAAGAGGTGAATTATGCCAGGTTGCAGGTCAACAGACCTTTCATCACATGAGAACTGAAAAAAAAACCCAACAAAAAACCCAGTGTGTTTCTAAGTTGCTTGTGTGTTTATAGTATCATTTCTTTTTTGTTAGTTTGATGTTTGTTTGTTTGTTTTTTTTTTTAATAGGACCACCATGTAAAACCAGTAAATTTACAGTATTTTAATTGTAGAACTAAGGTGCAGGACCTTGCATCTACCTTTGCTGAATTTCAGGCAGCTCCTCTCTGCTCGGTCACTCTGAAGGGGCTGCACAGCCCTCTGGGGGATTGGCCACTCGTCCCAGSTTTGTGYCACTAGAAAACTTGYTCAGGAGGTATCTGCCCCTMCATCCAAGTAMYTGATRAATAAATTAAACAACACTGAGCCCARTATTGAACCTTAAGAAGCACCATGAGTGACATGCCTTGGTAAAACCGCCTCCTTGGCAATCAGACTGCTTTAATATGTATTACCATAGGCAGTAGCAAACTGGGAGACACTTTAAGCCATGACACTTAAAGAAGTGATATGTGGGAAACCAGATCAGGAGAAAAAGACAAAATTTTGCTCTGGTGGGGGAGTGCCATGAAGGCAAGAAGGCCAGGACTGATGTCACAGCTTGTCACGTGTAACAGCTGCTGCAGAGCCCATCCGGGCTGGTAAAGGCAGAGGGTTCCTTTGCTGAGCTGTGTCACTTCTGCAGCTCTGGTTGGAGGCTCCCCTCTGTGTGGCCAGATAATGGAGATGTTCCCACAGCCMCTTGGCACTGCTGTAACTCAATCCCTTTGTGATAATAGACACAGGCAGAGACACTGAATCAAAAAAACTCATCTCCTTCAAATCACAGCCCTCTGCTGCACCATCTCTCCGGCTCACAGCGAGAATGCCAGGGAGACAGGGTTGAACAAACACCAGCACATCAGCACACAGCACAGGAGGAARCTCCCCTGCTGTTGAGACTACATGTACTGAAGGCAAAGGCGGTAAAGAGCTCTCTCATTCAAGGCAACAGCCATTAGAGTCTCAGGACGGAGATTTCCTGCAGTTGCTCCACATCTGTGTTCCATGACCTACTAYGGCAAAAGGGTGTGGCAAAAGCAGACATACTTTGTCTGCTCTCAGACTGACAGTGAGCCAAGCAGGATCTGTCACTGTCCCTACTGTCATCGTTGCTTTCATGTGAGAGTCTGGGGAAGAGCATAGAAGGGACAGATGTTATGGTCCAAGTGGAGCAAGCCATCATGCCATTGCCRGGATGTTCCTGTGATGCCACAGAACCTGTCACCTCCCATGTGAAAGGCCATGGTGGGTGATCAGCTTGACAGAAGCCTGGGGACAGTCCCAGCATCCTGTTGAGCAGCAGAAGGCATCTCTGGCCTTGCAGAGTGGRCTCCAGCCTGGTGGAGTCCTCCCAGGGCTTCCAGCCATGTTTGAAAGGGGTTTAGCATCTGCCTTGAAATGGAATGTGCTGCAGGAAACCCATGTTTGAGAAAAGTACATCGGGTCCAAAAGTTTTTGTCACTGATCGCAGGACCAGCCTTGGGTTGGAGGGCTGAGATATTTGCCATCCTGTCATTCTGACACACATCCAAATGTTCTGTTCAAATTCAGACCAGAAGTCTCTGACAGGGCTGAAAATGGTTATAATTTTCAGTTTGGCCTCCCCGTGTTCAAGGCTACCCCCCTGTTATGCATTTTTCCAGAGGAGAGGAGCAGTAGGCTGGTTAGTGCTAGACTAGATAACTAAATTATTTCCATGGACTGAAAATTAGGCTTCATAGCCAAGTCCCTAGTTTAGCAATCTGTAACATCTGTGACAGATTTTTAAAATTAACATCTCTGCTCTGGTGGCTTTCAAGCAGCAGGAATGTTACCCATTTTGCCTTGCACTTTGGATTCACCACCTTCTGGGACCCACAAAAGCATCCCTGCCTCACACCATGCTGGAATCCATAGCTATTGCTTCGTGAAGAAAGAATGATCAATGTCTCCTGCTTGGATTATGGCTGGGGTTCTTCCCCAGCAGCAGYTTCATCTACAGGTAAGGTGAGACCCACAGTTTTGTTTCAAGGTCATGTAGGAAAGTACCCTGGCAGTCTTTTAGTACCTGCTCAGGAGCCTGTCATTCTCTCAGTCAGCAAACCTGACAAAAGAAATTTTTCCATCATCTAGAAACCTGGTGTTATTCTTGTCAGTAATGCTGGGGCACATGTTGGGAACTCTTTGATTCCAGTTTCAAGAAACCTTTCAGTGTCCCAGCTGTTACTGCTGCTGGAAATGGGCTCGCTCTGGTCTCTTGCACCACCATCCCACCTCTATGACATTCTTGTTGTGACTCAGGTGGCAGGAGGTCACAATTCTGCTTGCTACTTCATTTAAGTTTTGAGTCTGCACTCCTTTGGTGAAAGTATCTTTTCAGATATTATATTATTGCCTTCATATATTAATTCTCTTCATATATTGATTCCCTTCATATATTAATTCTCTTTATTAGACGTCTTACTTTCTCCAGAATAACATGGTGGTTTTAGAGGGAGCTTCAGATAAAGAAGAGTAGCACGACAGTATTATAGCCTTCATTCAGATAAGCACCACAGCCGACGTATATAAACTAACTAAACAACACAAGAAAAGTACAAGAAGAGAAAACTTTCAGTGAGCGTGAGCAGTTGGAAAGACAGCAAAGATCTGACCTCTTGACCAAATCAATGGCACTGTCTTTTTTCTTTCTGATCAGTTCCACATTGCTCCCTGCTCTGCTTGCTGCCATTTCTGCTGTGCCAGGTACAGTCCCTCGTTTCGGGAGGCCAGAGGCTGAGCTTCCCTGCTTTCCAAGCTTCTCTCTGCTCCTGGGAGAATCAGAAGAAGACAGTGTAGCCATTACTGTGAATTATGTCTACACTTAATTRACTGAGAGATTCAAATGTCAATGGCAACTGATGCCCTTCTTTTAGATGTCATTACATGCCTTAAAGAAACCTCTCACAATCTTCTTTGTTACTCTAGAAATGTAAAAACCCCAAACTCCCACATTTTTGCAAGAGGCTTGCAAAATATATGACTTGTCACAGTCATATATCACATATGTCTTAGCTCCTAACACAATTATTTTAAGGGATAGTTTGTTTATAAGGAACAYAGAAGAAAAACAGAAATGTATGACTTATGCTCTTCAAAAGCAKTTATTTATAACTATACTAATTGTTTTGTTTCCTTAAAAGCTGTGGGTCATGGCAACACAGCTGCTTTTGGTCTGGTTAATAAGCGTCAGTTTGGGACTAATGTCAGGATAATAAGTTTTCAAGCCTGTTACCAACAGCCCACCTGTAGTGATACAAAACCTTAATCTGCCTGCTGTGATCCGCTGAGARACTGCAAGGTAGAGATTTATTTGTGCTTTAAAAACACACCTACTCTTTTTCTTTCAAATATTTCATGACACATTTCCCCTTGAYTATACCACTCACATACAGGAGAGGATGAATTTGTTAATCCATACCAGGACTCTCCTGTAACYTTTTGTAAAGACTCTGCCCTGTCCTGCAGGAGTCAGTAACTCATGTGGGCTTGCGGCCTGTCAAAAGCGTTCATAAGAATTGAAAAATCAACCCAGTATTTTAGTATCTCAGTGCCATTTGATAAAGAATATTTAATTATTTAATGCAAAAAACCTCTTCAGCTGATACTTTCATACTCAACCATGGGTTCATTAAAAAGGAACATCCCCACATAGCAAGCGTGCAAGCTGCRTCTGTCTCCTGTCTTGGTTACGGAGCAGAAACAAGGATTGACTTTGCAAAACCATTTGCTGGATACTTAAAGTAACTCACAGTTCACTGACAGAACAAATGGCGATTAAGGCCAAATAAACTAGACAAAATGCAAGAATTCAGAGAAATTGTGGTTGCTGTAACTGTAGAACAGTATTGTGGCTTACACGAGAAGTGCTAAAGGAGGGGATACTGCTTTATTTCTGTGGGATTCTCAGAAAGCCTCAGGGGGTGAGATACACAGCCAGGAAAATCTTTTCATAGTTGGGGAGCACACGGGTGCAGTGGGAGTTGGATACTGTGATAAAAAAAGTTAAAGCTGGAATTGTAGTGCTGAAGGGTTGCAGCTCGATTGGTAAAAAGAATAAGCTGGTGAATGAGGTTAGCAGTGACTAGAGCTCATAAATATGTTTGTGTCAGATATCATGGTGAAAAGGGAAAAGATGTTACCTTGAGGTTGATTATAGAATTATTCCGATACCTCTTCCTTTTAGGAACATGTATCCAAGTGCTATGTGGCTCATCCTGTTCAATATGCAACCTTAAAAAACACAGTCAGTGCTAGACACTTGGTGACAAAACCTTGCCKTACACAGGCAGACAGATTTGTGGTCCCCCTCTTCAGGTTTATTTATTCCCACCAATATTGAGAGCCATCTAAATCTTAAAGTGAAAGGTTTAACATCTCCTTTGGATTTTTTTCAGCATTATCCGTTGCATCTTTATTCTTCACATAGTTGTCCGATGTCTTTTTCACAGCACTAAAAGTTTGCATTTTCTGCGTCTGAGACACATTGAAGAAATTTGTCCTCCTTTACTGAAGTCCTCYGAAATTTACCTGAATCTTCTTTCTGGTCGTTAAAATAAATGGTACATTTCTTGGGTGCTAGGTAAGAATTACAATCTGCTATACCTTTTCTGCATCACTACTTTGCAATTGTCTCAAAGAAACATCAAATACACTGATTTGAGAAGAAAGAATTTTGGAGAATACTGTTAATCTCAACACATTGAAAAATAACTCTATGGACCCTAGATTTTTCTTCATTCTGCTGTTTTGAACTTGTAGCTGAATTTTGGGTAGTACCAGGAGAATAACCATATGCAGAATTATTCTATTTGATACTTTTTGTCTTTCAGTTAAAATTACTTTTTTKGGGTTTTATTGACTTGTCAATTCAGACTGACAGAAATCCATGTGGTTGTCTGATGCAAAGCTCATTGCCCAATGTCTTGGCACCCAGTTGCTGCAATTGATTTAAATGTTGGACRTTTCCTTTTCCGACCCCCTCCTACTTATGCTTCTGAAAGGGCCAGTGTTTTTAAAACAATGGTGATAGGAAGTGTATCACAGCACTCACAAAAGGGAGTCCTACAATTAGAATTTGGCTAGACAAAATGCTGCAAATAATGGAGCGTATTCCAGCTATAATCTCACTGCCCTGGAGCCATGAGGAGGGAAGATGGACCTGACTGGACATACTCATGATAATGATTAAGGCAGCCCAAATGAGAATGGTAAAGTGTAATGCATTTTGCCTTCCAGAAGAATGTGATGCATGCATACTAAACAGTAATAAAGRGATTGGGGTTGATCTTAGGAATGATTCTTAATGTGCAGTCAGCAACRCACTGAATTATGTTACCTGGGGAAACAGAGGAATCTCCATCATTTGAGATCTTAAAGACAAAATTCCATAAACATGCCTGGAATAGTTTAGGCATAACTGGTCCTTCCTTGGAGTCAAGTCAGAAAACCTTTTCAAGTCCCAGAGTCTATTGTTTAGAGGTCTGCTCATTATTCTCTTGCGATGCCACAGTCACAAAATCCTGTTTGCTACTTGCTTGGAAACTGCCTCATTTGAAACAAATATCCTCTGTTACTGSTGTGACAAGAAATTCTTACAATGGCTGTGCTGTTTCCTAACCCGGGTCCTGGATTGTTCCGCATACAAAACATATCCCTATAAAATAATTTTTCTGTGTAACAGGTCATGATAACACCTATTTTGTGATTCTTTTGTTTCTCTATTAATCTTTGATACTGAACCAGCCCCATCTCTTTGAGAGCTGGCTTGCTGCTCTCTATTCTCCAGAAAACTTGGCTTACTTTGTACACCAGTATATTTGGCCTTTGAAAGTTGGCTTGCAGTTAACAGACAGGAGCAGGGTCAGAATTAGTTCAAAATAMATTAATAGTCAGAAGTTCTAACTTGCTAAGCTTCATGCAATCCACCCTTCAAAGGATATTCACCAATTGCTGTAATTGCTTTCTTCAAGGGCTTCCAAAAAATCCTTGGACATGCTAATTAATGCTGTTTTAGATATAYGTTAAGCTATTTGACCTGAGAGTTTCATTCTACAGTTTAATTCCATAATGATTGTAAATGGTAGGACTGCYGCATATTTAAAAGAACATTAGTGTGAATTTAGCTGGCTGTTGGCAGTTTAACAGTGACTAACAGATATTAAATAAGCATGAAATTCTASTGGTGAATGACACTTTTATAGGGACAAGGGCTGGGAACTGAAGGCAGGAGAAAATATTGCAACCATTCATGGTGACCTTCCCTTTTCCCTGGATTTTACAGAGTTTTAGCACAACTTTCCCATTCTCAAGACACGTCTGAGTTGGTGGAAGGGCCTTGTCCTTGCAGGCTTGAACAGCACATGATGAACTTGGTGGGATTGGAACTTGTCGATATGCTGAAGTCATTGACAAACCCTTGCTGATGTCACTGACACCAGGATTTTCCCCAAATAACTGAATATTTCAGSCACTCAAAGATAATCACATCTTCCAGTGTCAAGGAAGTAGTGTGTAAATTCTATCCCTTCTTCTGCCAGATTTTTCATTTTCTTTTTTTTTCTTAAGTGGATGTCAGAAGAAATCAATTGCTAGAGAAAAGAAAAGAAAACAAGTTGATCCTTTTATTGTTACTGTTCAAAAGYCTCTCTTTGTTTTAGAAACAAAAATGGTAGCAAGTGACTTTTTTCCACCCTTCAGTGGCTACATAAATTTCTGCTACTAAGGGACAAACATCATTGATTTGACCGACTTATTCAAAACAGGTCACGAAGCTACAGCTTGTTGTGTCAATTCTCATCATACACTGATGTGGCAGGTTTTATGAATAAAATATGGGCAGTTGCTGTCTGGGAGGATGCCACATCTTAGCTACCCAAAACCCTCTGTCCTTGAAGAGCAAAGCTTTGAAAAATTAGGACCATGTTTCAATCCAAGCTGTACAATATGCTTTTCAATGAAGTGTAATATATTGTTTTTAGCTGAATAACTTTCTTCTCCTCTTCTCCCCTCCCCCTGTCCCTCCCCTACTTAGGAAAAAAAAAAAAAAAGCCATGCCATCTTAAACTAAAGCACACTTCAGTCAGTCTCCCTGTGTGTGCTCTGTGCCAGCAGCCACAGCAATTCTTTCATCTTGGCTTCAAAGTGGTGCTGAGAGGGGGAGGGGGGCATCTAATGAAAGAAGGGAAAACAAACAAACAAACAAACAAGCACAAAACGGGGGAGGAAATGAAAAATAGCAGTCTACCTTTCAAATCTGAGTGTTGCCTGCAGGCACGCTCTGCAGTGGATGTTGCACTCAGCTTCAGCCCCTTGTATATTTTTTTTTGTTATTGCCACTTCCCATGCTGGGAAGATTCTTGTCATCCCTCACATATTTTATCCGCAGAAAAGGCTGCCCTGCCCTGTGCTTGGTGATTGAGCCTGTGCCCCTGGTGTGCCACACTATCAGTGGTTCCCAAGGCTGCCTAGCCTGGGAAAAGCTGCATGGAAACGGTCCAAAATCAGCATTACATGCATTATTGTTCTTACTCTCTCTGATTAGAGTGCACACAATGAAAACAACAGCAACAGCCTCGTTTTCTAGCTCTYCTCCCAACACAGGGCTGTTCTTAGGCTGTTTTTTTTTTTCTTTCTCAGAGTCTTCATAGAAATTAACTGCTTCYATGCTGGTAGGTCCCAGGCATCCCAGCAGCTTCTCTGGGGGGTAGCCCAAAGAGTTTCATCCCACTGGGAGTAACATTTTCAAAAGTTCCCAGTTGACTTGTGAACTGAAATCCCATTTTTCAAAAAGAGGTCTARTGCTAGGCTGCCTTGTGTACCACTGGAAACACGCTGCTCAGATGCCATGGCAAAATGCAAGGCGCAGTAATCCACATAAAACAAAACAGAATAGGCTGAAAGGTATTTAAGCATCAGTCCCTCAAGTACTTGTGCTTTGTGTTAAATGCTGGAGKCACCACACGCGATGCTCTAGCAGTCACAGCACCTGGTTTCCCCCAGCCCAGCCACCATCACTTTTTGTCCCACTCCCTGGTCAAAGAGGTCTTGCTCTCCTGGCTGGGGAGCGCCAGAAAGGACTGGTGCTGCTCTAGTGACTAAGCAGTCATTTGGCAGACAATAGTTTAAATTTCACAAGGTTTGTTCCATGTCCCGGGAAAGCCAGTTTGGGATGGSATAAAGCTCAGTTTGTTCTGTGAAGAAATGGTATCCAGTGCTTATCACAAGCACATGGAAATGCCACTTAGGAGTCACTGGGTGAGGCAAGGCATTTCAGGCTCAATCTGATTTTATATTCCCTGGAATATATTAGGTGGCATATCAAACAAAGGAGGCAAACAATTTCCTTCACACTTAACAGATTAGACATGTTCCAGAGCGTCAAGTACCTGCACCTTGAGCGTGCTSAAGTATTTGACAGGAGGTGAACTCRTAAAGTYGCTCCAGAAGAGAGCAGCAGATWGCCCTGGGTCCTAAAGATGAGAGAAGGCAAAATGGCAAGAAAAACTTTGGGTTTAGACATAAAAATACC
>NW_026623261.1:1625087-1647970 GCF_030028575.1 Malurus melanocephalus
AAAAAAGTAGGTCTGTCTTCAAGACACTATTGGGAACATATGTAGGAGCAGACACACACTGTAAGTGATGTTTTGTTTTAGGACCCTTTTATGACTTTTTTTCATATGCCCCAGCTGTATTGCAGAAAGGGATCCTTGATGATGTATTCTCCTCTTCACAGAATGAGATTTGGGTGCACTGGGTTACTCGACAGTCAAGAACCCTCAAGAGCCCGAAGATTCTCTTGCTATGAGGGACCTCAAATCTGCAGAGGTACCAGGGGGGTTAATGGTAGATGTTCTTAAATTGCCATCCAGCAGATGAAAGACAGATGTTTACTTTTAAGACATTTTCAGACCAGGGAAAAAAGCACTTTGAAATTTGAAGAAAAAGAAACAGCTCTCTAGTCAATGCCTTGTATAGTCTTCTGGTTTTGGAAGGGATTAGGCTGAACCATGGAAAACAAAAATGTAAACTTGCATAGTTCTGTTCTGCCACTTGTTTCAGTGTCACAGTGGCTAAATACAAAACTTTTAAAAGAGTTTTTTAGGTTCAGCTTGAAATTTCATGATCTATTCAGAATATTTTTTCTGCCTTGTGCATCATTYATGGTAAAAAATGTGAGAAGAAAGAAAGTTCACTATTTTTCTAAGATTGTAATGCACAATGAAGGAAAAGATTTTGTTTATTCTTCAAGAACTCTACTGACATCATATTCCTCTGAAAAATAATGTCTCTTTTTATGCTAACAAAGTCCTTACGGTCCAAAGGCAAAGTTGGGCAAAAATCTGCTCTTGTTGTAGCTGATTAATATCTTTTTGAGCAGGACTGACCCTTTGGTTATCTTACAGGTCATAACTCTTTTAGCTTTTGAGGGGCTGCATAAAGAAAAGGTTGAATAGAAGGCTGTAAGAAATAATTTTCATCAGTTTTTCTGAACTTTTCCTTGTTTGAAAAACAACTTGCTTTACTTAGTATGCAAACTTAAATACAGCTGGGATGGGACTTCTGTATCAAAAACATTTCCTCTATTAAAAACCTGGAAACTGGCTGTCATTACTCTTGCTTCTCTTTCTTCCCAAATCAAACATTTGTGCCAACTGCTTGTTTTGTTTAACATTGTCCCAGTCAGAGAGATATCATGGCTAATCACAGTATCATTTTCTAATGTTCACTGGAAGGAARTCTCAAATTGTTCTTGAGAACCTAAATATTAGGCTTATTATAAATCTGATTAGGCASGGGCACCAATCCTTGAAGGCAGGATGAATAAAACTCCTAGGAAATTGTGGAAAACAAAACCAAGCATTGTTGAACCACATTGTTCACAGATTGTTGCTGGAGACTTGTCTTCCAAGATGCGTGTCTTTGCTCTGCTCTGGTTGATTTATTTGTTTATAAATTTCTTTTTCATTAGTTATAAAAGACTAAAATGTTAAGAGAACTGGCAAATCTGTCCCTGTGTTCTTTGCTAATGTGTCCAGCATGAATTGCAGTCCTTATTTTCTGCTGTGTGTCTGGCAGTGACATTGGAGTCATGTAGTGYCCTGCATGGGGTCTGTGACCGTGTGCTCCTCTCTCCACTGCCATAAGCCAAACAGGAGTGATATCTATGGCTCGAGAAGTGTGAAGCCCAGACACMTGTGAAGTGATCTAATTGCCAGCTTGGAGAAGCTATGAGCCTGAGCTGGAGAGAGGAGGGCCCTAAGGTTGCTTCGAAAAATGGTGTTTAGATATAACTCAAGTAGGTTCTTTACAAAAAAAAAAAAGCTGCTTGAAATACACCTAGACCAATGTTATTTCTGTATCTACATGAGATTCACATGGAATGTCATATCTGCCTGTGGTTTCGTTTGTGCCATGTTACCATGTTGGGAAAATGTCTGACTGAACACAAGAACATGCATTATAGCCAAAAAGAAGCTCCCTTGGCACTGACTTGGAGTCTTGCTGAGGTACACAGGAGTTAGACGTGACATAGATGTCACCTGGGTTAAATGTTATGTAAGTTCTGGTGGAGGTGCTGGCAGCAGCTGGGGAGGCTGAAAGGGCTGGTGCCACCTCCAGGGCAAGCAGGACTGATGTGGCCAACAGCTCCCTGTTTTGGGGTGACAGGAATTCTGGGATGAYGTGCTGAAGTGTGCMTGCATGTCAGCCAGGGCCCTGAGCYCCCCCTCACTGCAGAGCTGTCCCTTGCTCATGGTGCCCTTCCTCCTGGCCCAGAGGGAGTGCATTCACCTGACCATTGTCGGGGCTCATTTGTCAAAATGTCTATTTCCTCAACAGCCAAGGAGTTTGCCCTAGTTACTCTGCTCGAGTGCCACAAGATGGGAGAAATCCTGGCAGTAAACAGGCTAGCAGACAGTTTTCCTTCTTTCCTAATATTTTATTTATGGGGAAGAGGCCACACGAATAATTGAAGATGCCTGTTTGCACCCACTGCAATCTGCGAGTGGTTTGAAATGYAAACATGTCAGCTCACAACTGGAGYTMGAGAARCACATGTGCCAAAGYGCCTCAGGCCATTTTTGTGCCAGTCACCCTCACCTTCCGAGCAGYGTCCTCCTCCTCTCACGCAGGGGAAGCCCAGGTGCCTGGCGTTTCTGTCCTGTATGACATCGGCACAAATTTCCATGGAAAAATTGATGTGGAGAAGAATGGAAACGCGCACATGGCATGAGGTGAACTTATGGTGTATTTTACGCAGTAAAAAGTGAATGGTATTTCGGACTGTTTTTATTTTTTTTTTTTCTTTCTTGTGTAATATACTAATTGAGATCAGCTGAGGCTCCAATGGGGTTGTCTTTAAACAAACTGAAATGYTTCAACAGAAACAGCAGACAAAGACAGAAGGAAAGAGGTGAAGAGGCCTGGAGCATTGCAGGGGGATGCTAACAATCCTGCTTGCATAGAACCAGCAAGGGGTAACAGGAGACAGAACTACTGCTTAACAGGGTGCTATAAGAAACCAGAAATAAAGCAAAAATACGGGATTCTCTAAGAAGGGGCGAGGTCTCCAAAGTTTTTTAAATCTAATTCTGCTGCATACAGCCAGACACTGAATGGATCAGGCCCTCAACACAGTTCTTRATCTGGTGTGATTTATGAACACAAGTGTAAACTCAGTAGCAAGGGTGTAGTGCAATGAATCAATTCCCATAAATATTAAGGAAAGATTGACGTTCTAAGCTTCTGCTACCCTAAAACCTAGAGCACACTGGAGACAGTATTTCATCCCCTCCAAGCCTAGTGGCTATCTCTCTGAGGGGAGATAAAGTTATTTAGATGCCTTGGATTAAAACTGAAGAATTTGGAAAAAGTCMGGAGAATATTTCCCATGCATATGATGGTGAATTAAAAAAAAACAGGTGAGCATATCAGACCCTGAAAGACTTATGCAGGACACTGTTCTGAATGTTAGAAAGAACATTTCACAGAAGAAATGTTAGAAAAGTCTCTGTGACAGAGAAATATTCAGGCAGTCATAATTGCTCCTTCTCCCTTCGCAAACAGTGGAATGTGAGAGGATAGGATTTTATAGAAATTGTTGTTAAAGTTTACTGAATTCAGCCAAGTTGAGAAATACAGACCATCAGAAGCTTTAAAAATGTGTATTTATTTTTTTAAAATGAGGTGTAAGTGAGCAACGGCACCATGTTAAGAACAAAGTTGAAGCAGGAAAAGAGCTCTGGTGTGGACTTCTCACCAGCTTTGCACTGACGTCACATTGTTGGCTGCAGTGGACCCAGCCCTGATTAATTGCCCTTGTCATTCAGATCCTGGGAAAGAGTCTTGAAGGCARACTGATATTCTAAGGGCATGTCAGATGTGAGGTTATTTGATTAGTGTCTTAGCTGAGAGCAGACTTAAAGTGTTTYGAGTTGCTGGGCTGTGTAGTGAAAATGAGCATTAAGAATTGCCATGTGTACAGGTTCTGCCTCCTGAAGGCCTCCCTCCAAAATGTGTGCATAACTCCCRTCAAAATCAGTGGGAATTCTGTGAAAATGTTGGAGGATGATGAGATCATGGCACACKTGGCTTTTCATTACTTGTGAGAGTTGTCTCAATGCATTGTTCCTTAGCTAAAGATTGGTTTCTGCAACTTGAAGCTTTTATATTAAAGATAATAGTGCTTAAGATTTTTTCTTTCGCTTTCCTAAATTAGGACATGCACCACTTGTATCTAAAATTAGTTTGGGTATGACTGCTCAAATATTTTTTCTTATTTTATATTCATCTCTCTTCTGTCTGCTGGCTTTATTTCAGACAAAAAAAAAGTCAATATTTTCTCTCCGAGTTATTTAATTTTGTTGGTCTATGATATCATAGCAAATGTCAGCTGATCTTATGTAATATAAAGTTGAAGACAGACTGTTATCCTTCCTTATACAAATAAACAGATCTAAATAACATAGGTTCATGATCAAATAGAGTATTTTTAGAGCTATTAAAAGAGTAAAATAGTTTTTTTCTGCTGATGAGAAAGTCTGCCTGTTATCCTGGTGGTCTCTTGCTTCTCCTCCGCTTGCATTTGATCTCGGTACCACTGTGACACTGTACCATTTTTCTAGTAACAAAGTCATCATTCACTCATTACTTAGCAAGTCTGAGCACATTTTATGGTTGATAGCTGGATTGCCAGCATGATCCAAAATTAACCTCTTTCTGCTTACTTTTGCTTAGCTGTGGGGCCAAGGCAGTACAAAAACTCCACATGTGGCAGGAGGCAGCATGTAACAGMCTCTATATCTCCTTGCACCAAAGGGGCTAAATCCTCCAATTTTCTGAGTGCAGGTCAGTCTGTGGGCAGCAGAAGTTCTGACCCAACAACACTGAGAACCTCACCATCCCTTCAGCCTGTGCTTTGGGTAGGAGCTGGACGCCTCTCCTTGAGTTTACAGCTGCAAAGGGTAAACTTCGTGTCCGTGATACACGGGCACAACAGCTTCTTGTCTGTTCAGGAGTGGGATCTGTAGGCGGATCAGCATTCACCCTTTTCCTTGGTAGGCTCCAGTTGTGGGGAGAGGAAGCCAGGAGGGTTCCTTGCTCGGGTGCAAGCTGCCGGGAGATGCCAGACAGCCCCAGCCCAGCGCACGTAGCTTTGTCCCTGCCAGCACATTGGATTAATTTCTGCTGTTGGCAAAAGGGCGACACAAATGTGTTTTAAAATCTCTTCCTCCTCATAATCAAAAGGGAAGGAACACGACACGAAAGCTGCCGAACAAAGAGCAGACAAGCGCTCCCACCCGCTGAACCTCCCTTTCAGTCCCCCGTGCGCCGCCGGCTCTCAAGGCCTGTCTAGGTCGTATTATGACTCCTTTATTAGTGTCTAAGGTCAGCAGGAGACACGCAAGTGCATCCTATATCAGGAAGTGTAGCGTGTCTCTAGAGTGAAATATTTGGCTGTTAGCAGGAGCTGCGGCCGCGACTCGGAAATCCCGGGCCGCGCCGTGAGGGCAGGCAGGCTCCAGGCGCCGCGCTGCCTCCCGGCCCTCAGAGCCACCGGGAAGCGGAGCGGCTTTCCTGCCATTCTCCGCACGGGGCTGCCTTCCTCCCAGACTTCCCCACCGAGCGCCGACAGCTCCTTTGCCGCTCCGTCCAGCTGGCTGTGGGCTGCAATTCCAAAGAAAAGGCCTCCACCAAGGCAGGTACCCGGCACAAAAATGAGCCGCCGTCTGCCCCGGCGCTGCCGCTCCTGCAGGAAGACTGATAGGAGCSCGTCAGGCGGGCAGGGAGGAGGAGGAGGGTGCCAGCCCGCAGCCCTGGTTAGAGAGCAGCAGATTTATCCGTCAGCAATTTATATTGTGAGCGCCGGGACGGGATCCACACAGCCCCGTGGGCACCCACCACAGCCCCGTGGGCATCCACCGCCTGAGGGATCGGGGGAAAAGCAGGAATTGTGGTGCTGGGACCCGTCCCAGGACTTGTTTGAAGTCAAAGGTGGAGGCGCTGCAGGTCCTGCAGCCCAGATTAGACGGCAAGTGATCCTTGAAATGCTTTGGGTGACAAGAGAGAGTTGGGTGACAAGATCCTTGAAATGCTTTGGGTGACAAGAGAGAGTTTCACAGCTTCCTTAGCTGCACACACATGCCATCCGTCAGTCTTTTGCTCTGACTCCGACGTCAGTCAAGCATAAGCTCCCCTCAGAGCACACGCACTTTTTCTATGTTCCATGCCTGACAATAGCTAAATGAAGCAGCTGTTGGCAAAATGTGATGCACAAARGGAGGCAGAAACAGGAATATTTTTYCTTATCTACATGAGTAACARCAAAATATTTATGTTATATCAGTAYGTGCAAGAATGGTATCCCCTTTCTCTTTTTTGACCTAATGTGAAAGAGAGAGATGCAGACAAGGTTGTGTGAGTGTCAACAAAAAAAATTCAGACACTGAAATGCTTGTCATTGGCTTTAGCTCTGGCCTTGTTATGGGGTGGAGGATCCTCTCAAAAATACATCATCCAACTACAAATAAATAAATAAATACTAAAAAAGTTAATGTTTCCCCTTAAAGCAGGAAGAGATGATCCAGAAATCATTGTCTCAATCTAATACATTACAATTAAAACATCTCTAGGCCCTGCTAGAATGTTAATTGCAATTAGACAGAGAAAGCAAATTCCTGGTGACACCAATGCCTATTGTAGCTACACAGTTATTCCACCAGAGATCACCATTTTCAGACATTCTATATTTTTGTTTATCCAGATTGGCCTTGGACAAATTGTGTGTGTGTGTATTTGTATATGTTTGTACATATGTATATGTGTGCATATACAGCAAAAATATCTTACTGTCTGTTTTTTTAGTTCGAATGAAATGGAGAGTCAGCCATAAATAAGACACTGAAGCATAGGCTGCAAGTGTTGAGGCTGATTTGAAATTGCAAGGTTTCTGTTCTGAGCCATTTTTCATTTCCCAAATATGTATTTGACTTTTAAAATGGATATTGTTATTGAAATTTCATTAAAAGTCACACTTGAAACACAGTTTCAAAGGATACACACCAACAAGCATTTTAAAAAGAAAGCTTAGTAAGGGAAAAAAGTTGGCAAATTATTTGAGTGTTAATAATACCTAGATTAAATGTCTGAGCTTAAAGGAAAAGCTCCAATAACATGACCATTGTGTGGCCAATAGTCATCTTCCAGAAATGCCAGTTTATTACAAAGCATTTTTGTGTGTTTTGGTCAGCTGCAGATTAATTTCCTTTTCACTATTTTTTTTATCACAATGAAAGGAGGGGAACACTCACATTGTAAAAATGCTCAAGTCTCTGAMTTAAGGGTATAGTTTTAACTTCTTGGCTCTTAGCAAATCTTCATACAACCAGACTAATTTTATTAATATAGCTCATGTAGGTGAAAATTGTTGTGCATACATGCAAGAAAAAGCTTTTACTGGAGGCTCASGTTTCCCTGAAGTGTTTTATACTACTAAGAAAAGAAAAAAATAAAAATCCAGTGCTAGGCTGTTTATACAGCATATGGTGACATGCAGTAGCAATTAAGCACTGTCCTTCACTCTCCTCTATCCTGTGGGATGCCCACCTGCCATCACAGAGCACCTCTGAGAGTCATTTTTGCTCTGGGTAGCTGAGATGGGCATGCACAACATGCCCCCCGAGCACCTTGGGCCTTCAGCTCACAGATGGAGATTTTCTTGTGTGCTGGTTTTGGCAGTCAGATCAGATTAGTCAGTCTAACTTTATGCCAGCTGGTTTTGACAGGTTCATTTATTACATTGTATTTAATTATTTATGGCTGTACTGCAATAAAGCCCRTCCATGCCTCATATCGCTGCCTTTAAAAGATCATCTGTGATTAATATTATTGATAGCACCCAGAGGGTTGGATGGAGACTCTTTGGAAAAGTTAATGTCAACAGGTCTCACATGGGGTTTTCCCTGATTTTTCCTGTTCTCTCCCTGGAAGGATGTCTCCATGTCTCTCCTGCTCTGGTGGAGGTAGCAGAAATACCTTCATGAGGAGGTGAAGGTGATGGGTGAGGATTGTCTCCTTTCCTCTTCCACTGAGGAATGCTGTTCTCCAGTGTGGGGCATGCAAGCCTTCACAGGCCTGGAGTAGCTGCAGAGGGTTGTGTGCAATCTGTTTTTCTCACGCAGATCGGAGATCCSCAGCGTGACAAACCTGGCGGTGTCATACATGGCAGTCTCAGAGCCTTAATAAGCACTTTTCTTAGCTGTTGCTGTAAGACAARTCTCTGTGAATCTGTTGGAAGATATTTACTGCTTGAGTTAAAAAGAAAAGAGCAACTGTTGGACAGATGAAGTTAATTAAAGATTTCATTTTACTAACTAAAATTTCATATTTCCCTCCACATAGGCTATTATAAATTGCATGATGACTAACCTAAACATTATCACACGGCATGCTGTCATCTTTCATAAATAATAAAAGGATTGCTGTAATCCTGCATAAACCCAGCTTTGGATGTTGAGAAATATTATGCAAGTGTCCARCATGAAAAGAATCATGTTTCTTATTCCACCACTCTGGCCAAATAGCATGTTGTCTTTACTGGAAAACTGTGTTCATCAAACAAGTTTAAAGAGTGGGAGAGGGTGGGAYATTGCATTCTTGAGAAATGACATTATAAACAATACGGTACTGCTTTGTACTGTCAGTAAATTCGGGATATTATAGAGCAAACAGGGAGAGCACGCCATAATGCGCTTTGGCTCCAGCTTCTCTTTTTTCTTCAAACTCACAGACTGCAGAAGGCGATCTCTGCTCACTGGGGCTTCCCGCTCCCTTCTGCTTCACTCTCTTTAAGCTTAAACCTCTGAACCAAGAGATATGAAACTTTCTTCTTCAATGGTTTAACCTGTAATCAAAAACAAGAAAAGTGGAAAGGGGGATGGAATGGGAAAGACAATCCAGCATGGCTTTGCTTTTACTTCTATACAAAAAAGTACATGTTGTACACGAAGGACAGGACTAAAGGAGCAGACAAGAGGATGATTTTGAGAGACTGTGCCATACAAGTGTTGARGCACAAGCATTTTTTCTGCATATTAATGCTTTATGCAGGGTACAGGTCCTCAAATCATAAGTACTGAAGAAGTACTTCAGAGGTGCCATTTTTAATCCATGACTCCTGTCTTTCTTTACACAATGTTTTATGCATTGGAAATGGATAGACTTCTCTTTTTAAAAAAAAGATCAGGGCATTTTCCTGTAACTGATATGACAGACTGTATTGTGTTGAGTGTTTACTGTTCTGTATGTGAAATTAACTTTCACTCTGCACTCTTGGAGGTCTGCAGTACCAGCCAATGGTGCACTGTGCGTGCTTTGGGARTTTTGAGGAATTCATCAGTGTCACATGGACATGCTGCTGATGTGCTCCTGTACACAGGAACTGGGTGGAAGCTGTTCAGCTGAGAGGTGGTAATGGCCTCCTTTATCAAAGGAAACAAGAAGCAAAACAGCAAGTGTTTTATTAATTTCTTTCTTTCTTCTTGTTTTATTAACTTCTTATATGGATTTCTATGTCTYCCTGGAAACTGACATGTTGTCAGAAATCCTGGAAATTATCAGGATATAAYAATAGTAAAAAGAAGAGGTTTGTTAGAAGTTAAAATCCCTCTCTTGTGCAAACATTTTCTGGATGGTCCAGCAAGCTTGAAACTGAAAAAAGTGTGACGTGGCTACACTACRTCCAAAGGTTACGCAAGACCCTTCTTTCCCTTCCACATTTTATYTCTTGCCATTTCTCTCTCTTCTCCTCCCCACTTTCCATTTCATCTTCCCTCCCTCTCCTCTTTCCACCACCAGTATATAGCTGTTGGGAAGGACTGAAAAAGGCTGCTCTGTCCCCTGCCTAGGACAGGCCTAGGCACGGGGACAGCAGTGAGAAGGATCTTTGCTCATCATGTCTGTAATATAGTGTCCTGCAACCTCTACATCTCAAAACCTGGTAGATCATTGGAACACTATAGATGATGCAGAAACAACAGTTAACCATGACTGGAATGAAGAGAGAAAAAGAGTAAACCATTTTTCTCCTTCCTTTCTGCTTCACAATGAGTAGGAGAACTGAGTAGGTGAGCGGGAGGCAGAGAATTGGTAAAGGAGGCTCAAAGTGTTCTTGAGTCAGTGCTGACTGGCAAAGGATGCACCCTTATCCTGAAGATTGAGGGATTTGTGCATGGCATGATGCTGGCTCCAGCTCCAGCTGTTTTCTTGGTAGCTCTGTGAATGCTGCTGACACTTGTGACAGGTTTGAGTGAGCATGAACACCTTTAAAAGCAAAGTATAGAGCTTTGTGTTTGTCTCTAGTGGAAATTCCTGGCCAGGTTCTWGCAGCCCTGAACAGAAGAGAGCAGAGAGRGTTGTCTGGAAGAGATCACTAAAGGAACTTGAAAGTGAGCTGAGAATTTGCATACGAGGTTTTCTTTATCTTTTAAAGTATGCAACATAAAGACATTAATGAGAAGTCCTATGCTGTGGTTTCTATTCCCTGAGAAGCACAAGGTAGACAGCTCCTATTCATCCACTTATTTGTTAGGCTCGTGTAAGGCAGGGAATGACTCAACCCTGACTAATAAATATCTGCTGATGAATACTGCTCCCAAACACTCATATATCAATGGTGAATATCAAAAGCTCAGGCCAGCTTTCCTACACTGGTCCACCCTACATTCAAAAAGCTCTTGGAGTCCTCTCCTGACTCCAAAACCTGGTATCCAAACTTTCATTGTGGAGCTGTGCTGTACTTTCCTCACCACGATCTCAGTGGATCTGTGGTCTCAATGGACAGAACTGCATCTACAATTTTATGTACCTTGCAACTGCATGCCAGAAACCCTCACCTAAATCTGGATAAAAAAACTGTATGTCAACACAGAAGTAAATCATCAGAAAAATATTTAAGAGCAATAGCTATTTTATATATATATATATACGTAAGGCAAACCTTTGAAAGAAACAAGGCATTATCTGAGAATAAATAATAATTTTTAAGCCTGGGARCATTTCCTTGCTTCATCTAATCTCATATGTTCTTGAACACATTGATTTTTGTTTACTTCTTGATGCTAAACATAAGCATTAGAGTCAAATTTGTAGTGAAAATGCAATCTAAACATCAAAAGTAGAAGGACATAACTTCTTTTGACARCTACTCATGAACAGAAACAATTTAAATGTGAACAGAAGCTGTTTAAATGTAAACAGATCAATAGGTAAAATGTTCTGGTTTCGTTTATGAACTTACTTTTTTTCCCCAGTCTAGAACAACCCTGAATAAAACTGTTTTGGCTGCAGTGGCCTCCTGAAGTCCCTCCCAGTTATCCAGGAGGACTTTGGGTCACTTTTGCAATACTCTTGGGTCACTGTGKCACACTGGTRTCARAACAAGGTTTAYTCCCTTCAGCTGTCACATCTAGGCWGGCACAGGACAGTTTTGAGAAAAAAAAAAAATCAAAAAGGCTTTATAATATTTTAGCAGTGTTTTCTGCAATTTATGCAATAGATTTTGTTTTACTGGGAAGTAGTAAATGTCTTTTGAAATAATAAATGTATTGATGAAATCTGGAATTCTTTCATAATAATAGATATTTCAGAGGAATATAAGACAGAGTCTGGAATTTATAATCTTGTTTTTTGGGGTTTTTTTAGGAAAGCTTCATTAAATAGTTGGGGTTAGTATTTAATACTATTAATTCTTGCAAGCTGAGCATTCTTTTATGACAGGATATGAAGAAAACTACAGAAAGAAAAAGGATGCCAGACCTGCATCATAGACAGAATTTTGACCTCACTTTCTCAGGGTCCCAAGTTGTTAGCAGGGCAATACTGGTAATATTCCCACTAATAATTGCAGGGTGCTATTCCCTACTTGGCAATCTGGGGGCATGTAATGAGGGTACCTGATAGGCTGTCCATTACCAGGACAGGCTCTTGGTTTGTCACTTGAGTTGTTTAAATCATGGTGGGTCAGCTTTCCAGCAGGTTTGCTGGAGGTGAGAGGCATCCTGATGGAAGAAATGGAATTCTGATATCAGTGATAAATGGTAAATTCCCATCTTACAAAAAATGTAAATCAGAAATATATATAAATCTAAAATGAATAGTACAGAACTAGACATTAACCTTCAAAAACCATGTTGTTTTCTTATTGTGTAGTAGTTGTAAATATGGTTTAAAACACATTTGATTTATTTTCACACTGGATCTTTGCAGCCTTCACAGTTGGTAAATTTATAAACAGCATGGCATAGCTGCTTAATTAAGACTATAGATGCAGTTTTAACTTCATACTTGGGATTAATTCTTCTGCTTTTCAAGTCATGGGGACAGACAAAACAGTCCTTGGTCTGTGCTTTTGTTTTGTTTTGATTTGTGTGGGGCAMATTGTTTTCTCCAAAGTCCCTGTATGGAGATTTACATGAATAGGACTGCAGCAGAGACTTTTAGCAGAACTCTATGAAGAAAAAAAAATAGAGTAATACAATAAATTGCATTACAAATACTTGCTGTTCTGCAGAGAACTTAGGTRTTAAGCTGCAAGAGAAACAGACAATGAGGATCTTTATGCACAGTCAAATGCTCACTCCTCTTTTGCATCTGTTTATGCTAATGTAAATTCAGTGAAATGTTTCTTTAAAATACTGGGGATATCCTGCAGGAGAAAATCGGTTCCAGAAAATACCACAATACATGGCGAGCTCTCTCTAACTTTTTGACCATAGAAAATATCTGTGACCATTTGTATTTTGCATCTCCCTGCAAACTGAAAATTCAAGGCAGAGATAAAGCTCTAAGCATTCTGGGATATGAAACCTGTTGCACATTATGCCAAAAGTAATAACAGTAAAAGTAACTAAATAACATTCTCTGAGGCAGACCCAGATTTAGTGCAAAGAAGAGCCTGCACCAYGATCATATCAGAATTTGTTCTTCCCCCTGGAGCCAATAACAGGGCTTCCATGAGCTAATGCTATTCAAGTTTCTGTCCTTCAATTTACAGTGGGTGGCTTTGAAGTATTACCTCCAGTGTCACAAAATGAGAGAAATTTTCTCTGCAAGAGAGATAAAAGAGATACATCTTCTGGCACMGACCTAAAAGTAGGTAGTCAAGGGTCTAGAGGGCCTTAATCTTTTCCCCTCTAAGGCAAACTAATTTAAAAAATATACTATCAGGCTTACAGCAGATCATATGAACTCTCGAGGGCACATTTGGGTAGTAGATCGGGAACATTAGTGGYGTAAAATTGATTAACAGAGCTGTGCAATCAGAAACATAGAGAAGGCTTAYGGGGAAGGTCCTGCCAGAAGTAAGTAACTTGTTATTAACCCATTTGAAAATGCCCT
The DNA here is from genome assembly GCF_030028575.1 of Malurus melanocephalus. Taxonomy (NCBI): domain Eukaryota; kingdom Metazoa; phylum Chordata; class Aves; order Passeriformes; family Maluridae; genus Malurus; species Malurus melanocephalus. The sequence continues at coordinate 1,638,409 of NW_026623261.1, forward strand.
ACTGGCATATAAATAATTTGGAAAGCATCTATTTCTGAGAGWCTGACTCTTACAATCTAAAAACTGATGTCTCTGGTAAACTCCAGCAAGGAAGGCTCAGTTATCCTGCTAGACAGTAACTTCCCTGTTTTTCCCCAGCTGAAAAACAGGAAAGCAGGGTATCTGGACTRTATTGCAAATAAGTTCTGCTCCTGTCCAAATTTAGGGACAGGATGCTGAAAGGTCCTTTGCATATAAGGTTTAGCATTATGTTACTGGCCCAGGATACCAAAAATATAAGACACAGAAAGAGAAAGATGAAATAGAAAGTGAGGTAGTGATAAAATACAAATTATAAATATTTATTTAATGYTCTAGGCAATATGTCATGGACCATCTCTGAGGAGCTTTCACTGTAGGATGCTGAAGTTGCTGTATCATGTGGAATGAGTCATGTAGTTTGCCTCTGCATTTGAAAAATATTTTKCAAATTGAACTCTGAACAGATGAAGGCCTATAGTATAATTGTCAAGGTACATAAATCAGGATTCCATCCCAAAATGACACATGCTCTGTGATAACTGTGGTCTCCTGCTTGAACACACCAGTGGAGTGGGAGTCAGAATATGTCAGAACATGTAGAAGCAGASAAAAAGCTTCTATAAATTGATCTGKATTCCTGAAGAGGTAAAGAACAAACCTAGAGGCAGGATGCTTTGCAGAAACTTACTGCTTCCCTAAGTCCACAGGTTCCTTCCAGCTTCTGATGTCATTTAAAGCAGCCAAAAGTCAATCTGATCTGATAGAACAATAACATAAGTATCACTGTGCTGGTTAGATGTTGGCCAAAGCTGTCTATACTCTGCAAAAATCCATTTGTTGTTAATGTGCAGCTTCCAGCCCCCTAAGCTCAGCCCCACCTCTTCTTTTCCATGGAGACCAGTGACTAAGGCACCTGTGTAGCTCCCCCTCATAACAGAGAAACCTTCACTTGGCCTTTGTTTCTTTATTGCAGCCTCATTTCCTTCAGTTAGGATCTACTGTCTGTGTCTGCTCTCCGTAACATCACTCACTGTGACTTTGCATCGCTGCAACTGGGGCTGCTTTGTGTTTTGCCAGGAATGGAATTGCCTCAAGGTAACCKGCATTTCCTTGCAGGAGTGGGATTCAGACTTTGACTGTTGCTTGGTTATACGACACCACTCATGATGAGTGAAGTCAGTCTAGCTGGTAACGCTCTGCTGGATTTCATTCATATTTCAAAGGGGTTTAAGAACAATAGGTGTTATGTTGTCTGCTGCCAGACATAYTGCCAAACTGTCTGAGTCCTCTACAGCTTGTGCCTTTGAAAGAAAACATTTTTCTCAACTGATACGCACTTCCAATCTGCAAAGAGTAATAGCATGGAATAAAAAATTAGGGTGTTAATTCATTTGMACAAAGGTAAGAATTGTGTTGTCATTGTCGTTGATATGCAGATTGAATAATTTCCTGTGTTTTCCTRAACTAAAAGGAAGCATCAGTCCTCCAAGAAATGCCACTAACTTGGTCATTCTGTGCAACACATACTTCTCATTTGCCTGTGATCCAGTTTAAAAACATGTGATGACTTTGAAATTCTCTATAGATGAAGATTTATAGCGTGATATTACATTCCTGAGAAAACTGGGACAATAGAATGCAAATAAACATAGAAATACAGAAAATGCTCATATTTTGACAGCTGTGCTGAACATTTATGTGGTAAGAAATCAGGTGACTAAAGATGACACAGAACTAATAAGTTTGCCTACAAGGACCAGAAATATGTAGCTCAAGAATCGCTCWGGGACTAAGGTGGCTGCACTAACAATCAATGGGTCAAAAGAAAACAACCTCAAGTTGTGCCAAGGAAAGTTTAAGTTGAATATTAGGARWTATTTCTTCATGGAAAGGGTGTTCAAGCATTGGGACAGGTTGGTCAGGGAAGTGTTTGAGTTGCCAGCCCTGGAGGTTTTTAAAAGATGTGTAAGCGAGGCATTTCAGCTCAGAGTTCAGTGGTGGACCTGGCAGTGCTGAGTTCATAATCTTAGAGGTCTTTTCCATCTTAAATGATTCTATGATCCTATGATGATAGACTTTAGTTATAAAAGTTCTTACATAATAGGAAATAAATTTACATGGYAAATTTCTATTATTAAACTGAAAACACAGCCTTATGTTGAAGCCAGTAAGTTGAAAAGTACCYTAGTAGAAAGTGATATAAAATGTTACAGCAGTTGCTTTTAGTTTGGAGAATTTGCTACACTGGAGAATTCATTGTTATTTTTCTTGTTAGCAGGAAAAAAAAAAAGTTCATTATTGCCTCTTCCATTCTCAGGTTTGTGGTTTTCTGTAGAGGTAGAAAATATGGCCTAGAAATGCTTATTTGGAGACCGTGGGGTCTTGGAGGAAAGTGTTMACAGACTGTATGCAATCACAGCATCATTTGAGCAGAGATAACAAAATAACCTGTATAAAACAAAAATAACCTGTATAAAAAAACTCAGCTTCTTCTTTCCAAATGGAAGAGGAGCATAGACCAGCAGGACACATGAGTAGCACTGTTGCTGGCTCTACTGCACTTCACCATCTATCTCGCAAATTGTGGGTTATAACCATTGCTGTCTGAGCATTTAGACAGAAAAGTAAATGTGAAAGAAGATGTAATGATTTAAAATTACTCTAAAGAATAGGATTACAGGCCTGAAGTTTGTGCGCTCCCAGATACAAAAAGAATGCAAAAATATTATTAAGTGTTCCCTGCAACAGGCCATTCTAGGAACAAACATTGCAAGGATAATAAATTCAAAGGCTTCCAGAGACAAACTTGTTAAAATGTTTGTTTTAGCAAGGAACCACAGTCAAACCACTGAGAACTGAGAGATCCAAGTCTCCTTGCATTGTAGTGAGTGCCTACGCATCATGCTCCAGATCTGAAGTCAAGCTTTCACAGTAGTGATTTAGGAGCCCCAGCCCCTTGAACATTCCCTGTGGCACCCTTGGGTTAGAAGCAACTTCACTTGTCCCAGGGATGTCAGGACAGATGAAGTGTCAACTCTTCAGCTGCTCCCAGCCAACCCTGTTCACCTGAATTGGTTTGGGCTGTGAGGTAAATGGCAGCTGAGTTAGACTGAGTGCAGAGCTGGGGAAATCCCTTAGGACAATAATTCTCTTAGGAATTGTTAACTCACAAATTCACAGAGCTTCTGAAGGGACACTTAGAGTGGGACAAAAAAGCGACAGAAAATCCTAAACATCTCAGAGAAGTGATAGAAATAGCTTAGACAGAAATGTTAGACAAATTTTAATTCTCTGTGAGTGCTGTTTTACTTCCTTTTTTTTTCTGTTTTAAAGAGAGATTTGTGATTACGTGTATCGTGGATGTGATTAAAGAAGGCTGGAAATTTGACATCTGGATGTTTATTATATGGTAAGCTGTAATTATATGAATGCATTAGAGTAAGATACAATTTGGTACCTATTATTTCACTCCCTTTGGCTAGACTGTGAAGTTCATCAGGAAATATCACCACGGAAATCCAGGGTGACACCTACACCAGTAAACAAAAAGGACCAGAGATTTCTTTCTGCTCTTGAAGTGATTCAACCACTTTCCTGGGAAGCCTGTTCCAGTGCTTGGCAAACCTTTTGGAGAAKAAATTTTTCCTGATATTTAATCTAAACTTCCCCTGGGGCAACTTGAGRCCATTTCCTCTTGGCCCTCACTGTGCTGTCCAGAGGCTGCCCCTGGGACCTCCTTCAGGGCACTGATGTCCAGTGACACCAGAGCTGCTCACATTCCTGGTCCAGAGAACACAGGTCTCAACTGCCTCCCATGCTGCCTTCAGTGTCCTGGAGGCTGCAACMTCTCTGTCTGTGGGCAGGCAGCCAGGGGACCCCTCACAAGGATCTTCTTCTCCCTAAGGTGCCTTACACCCAGGGTGGATAAGGCAGCCTGGGGGCCCTGCACTCTCCCAGAGCTCTATAACAACACCAGGTGGCAGTTAAAGGTAGATGGGAAAGCAGGGTTTTTCCTGAGTACTCCTTTTCCACCTAAACAGGTTGGAAATAGACTCATTTGCATAAAATGGCTTGAAGGGGACTGTATTCACAAAACAACTTTGACTAGACAATGACACTGTATTTTTTTTAAATATGAAGCAAGTTTTTGTGGTGAAATAGTGCCACCACTCATACCAAGTGAGGCTTTAGGACTGAATTTGATAATAGCAAGGAACAGTGATGAATTAGTTAGCTCTGTGTTGGCTTGGAAATGGTCACCAGATACTGTAGAGAAGTTTCCTTTTTGTTTGGTCTAAGTGGTATTCTTGCAGACATCTTGGGACTTAAATYAAAATTTTCCACCTTGGGCAAATGAATTTATTTAATAGGGGGCAGTATTGCATTGAATTTTCATGTATCCATGGGCATATACAACAAACAGATCTCAGAAGATTTTACTTCAGTTAATGCCTCTRTGAATAACCATTTCAGCTTTTGTTTCACACAGTCACAGTTCTCACTTTCTGAACATTGAAGGAGAGTGTACAGGGGTGTGCAAGGGTTGGGAAGAACAGTGTTACCAAGCCTGTTTGTAAAGAAAATGCATGTGAAAACMCTTGGAGTACTTAAGAGCGATTTATGGAGCCATCTAGATAATGTTACATGAATTACTGTTATGCTAAGAGCRTAATACTGTGTTAGTCCTGCTTATCTCATTTCATTTACTTGACAGACAGTTCTTGTACCAGACCAACTCATGCTTGTGTGAAATAAGCAGAGCTGCGCAGTTGGTCTTATTTTAATGTTTTTACCACCTGGAGACAGCAATGGGCTTTCAGTCCAAGGAACAAGGAAACTCCTTTCATAACATCCTAACGAGCTCACGMTCCCCTGTTTGACATCACACTGCACACAGCATGTCTTTCAACAGATGTTGTAGAGCTATTGATGAGTACCTGCTTTTTCTGAAAGCGGGGGAGTCATTCCACAGAGTAGAAGTGCTACTAGAGATGAGAACTCTGTGTAAGTAAAGATGTTCATAATACCCTTTATTCCCTCTATAGAATGTGAGTTTGRTCTACTGGACTCCTGTTCTCTGATAATATTGAAGACACATTTTAAACACTGAAAAAACTCCACCCATAACTTACTCTGGGAGGCCAATACAAGAAGCAGTCATTGTGTATTATTAACACTGTATAAGTAGGGGTGGGTGAACAGCAGAGGGACCAACAGGGCAGTGAATGCTTTGGAAAACCAATAATACCTGTAAGTCAGAAAAGGTAAAGAACACCTGGATGAATCCGAGTGCTCCCCTCACAACATGGTATGGATAATCCTTATCTCTGAGACAGGGACAGTGGCAGCTTTTGGAAGTTAACTGATGTGCCTGCTTTCAAATTTACCTTGTCTCGAAGTAAATATGAGTTCAAAGATTGTGAAATGGAATAATAATACAAACTGGATACAAAATTGAAAATGGTGATTAAGGATCTATGATAAYGTCACTGAGGAATTATTTCCCCATTTTGCTTACAGGTAAATATGTTAAAAGTTTTCCTTTTGCATTTTGGGTCTTTCATCCATAAGACATTTGAAACATCTCATTCACATGGAGCACCAGAAAAAGAAAYGCCATATTAAACTATGTTGCATCAACTCATAGAAAGGAAGAKAATATGTTGCTAAGTATGTAGAACTTCAATAATTCTTTTTATATAAGTTGCAGTGAAACTATCGAATCTCCCACACAAATGAAAATCATTAAAATGGAACTTGCAACACAATCCTGGCTGCAATAGTGAATTATTGAGTTAATGATCCTGTAAGGTTTCATATTCTGTCATTTTCTTTCTACTAATTCCTGTCAGAGTGTCTTTCTCMCTCTTCATGGATAATAAAAGGATTTTCTTGATTAACAAAAAAAACCCCAAACCTACTCCTATGGTCACATGACACAAAACACTGATTAAGAAAAAATGCACATCATCAGCRTGAGTGTGCCAAAACCCACTGAGAAGACAACTTTGCACCAGGAGGATTTTTGCCAGCTCTTATATTATCTTCCTGTGYTGCTCTAACTTTGTGCTGGTTGAACTATTTTAAGTCCCCTTAAAATCAGGAAAAAACTGTCAGAAAGCAGCCTAAAGCTGGTGGCACACACTCCATAGTGTGTGCTCTGGTCAATCTGACAGAGATGTGGCTGTGTGATGGAGCTTTGGCTTCATGGGTAATCTGACCGTGCACGACTCTGAAAGCTGTTGACCAGAGAATACAGGAACTTTGAAGTTGGGATTGAGAAGAAAGCATTAATGGGTCAAACCAAATCCTGGGACTGGAGCAAAGACTTGGCCAGACTCCAAAATTCATTGCAGGAACCTGTTCCTCGCAGGGGTGAGAGAAACAGACAGCTAGCATAGAGCACTGTCCCTGGAGAACAAGAGAATGCGTCAGAGGTCCCAGAATGAGATCCCTCAGATTAGCCATGATCCTTTCCTGTATACCCTCAGTTCTTCTGAAAGAGTCAAATTAATTTTAAATAATTTTATCAGAGATATTCATCTTCTAGCAGAGAAGGAGMAATTCCTTGCCCCCTGGAACTCTTGAAAATTTAATTTATTACTTTATTTAAGTTTGCTTCAAAGGGACTACATACAGGGATCAGGCAGTCTCTGTTGGAAGTTCCTTTGAACACGTTCTGTAAGAACAAGAGAAAACTCTGTTAGCAACTTAATAACAATATTTTTTTCAAGGATGGAGGAAAGGTATAAGAATACTTTTTATCTGGTCTCAGGAGTGTCTTCTGYGGCCTTTAGTGGGAAGATAAAAGGGTCTGTGTGATGTTTACACAGCCTCCTGCAGAGTAATTGCCGTAGCAGCTCATATAAAAGCAACAGTAGAAAGGTGTAAAAGTCATTTGCTGGGAAGAAATAGGAAGCAATCAGCTACACTTTAAACAAATTATTGCCATGAAATCACTCTCTCAGCTTGAGATAAGCACTCGGGGTCTGTTAAAGCTATAACAGCCCCGTGGCTTCTTCTCCTGAGACATTTTCCTGAGTTTTTTTCATGCAATGAGGGGATGTAGTGGAGTTGTGCTTTAAGCCAGTGTTGAATATACTTGTCCCCAGGCTGGAGCTGTTAACCCCATCATTTGTGAATGCGTTTGTGAGTGTGTGTGTGTGTGTGTGTGTGCAAAGGCTTTTCAAACGTGCAGTTAAGCGTGATGTCTTTTTCCAGGAAAGCAAAAATCTGTGCTGGTTAAGCTGTTTGGAAGCAGCTGTTTGCAGAGGAGCCTCTGTAGATGTCTATGGTAGCAGCAAAGCTCTAAGCTGCCCTGAGAGAGGAGCACTTGGCCAGGTGAAGTGGGAAAGGAACATCCTTTTCTGTGGAAACATAAAGGATGGGAGGATTTTTGAGGCTGCCTATGAACCTGGGCCAGCTCTGTGGCCACCCTGGCTCCGAAGGAGGGAGATTTTTTTTTTTTTTTTTACTGGTGCTCTGCCTTCAGAGAAAGTGTGGCTCTTGTGAATCCCCTTCCCTGCCCTTGGCGAGAGGCCACATCCGTGTTGAGCATTTGGCTGCTTGTTCCAGCTCCTGGTTACCACATCCAAGGGGTACTTGAACTGTGAATCCAGTTTGTTGTTACAGTAAACTCAGAAGTGTTTGCTTTTAGATACTGTCATATTTCTGTGTGTGCAGGTCTTTTTGCTATTGTTTCTACTTATTCTCTTCTTTTTAAAACTTCTTATTTTGCCTTTTTTTTTTTTTTTTTTTTTTTTTTTTTTTTTTTTTTTTTTTTTTTTTTTTTGAAAGAGATGTGTGTGGGTGGAGACAATGAATATGAGACCACTCACTTTTGCCTTTTACTGAAAATTCAAATGTCTGCCCATTCCCTCTGATGTCACTGGTAGGATTAGGAGTGCAGGTGGGGACTAAACAGATGAGCTCTTGAGAAGGAAATTCTCATTTTGTAAATCTTCTTTCTGAAAGAAACTTGGCTGCCTAGAGCTGCAGTGCTCCAGGGTTATGATTCAAAGGAAAAAAAAAACAGGAATAGCAGTGTACTGTGACATTACACTGTGTGAACACATACAGACCCGTGTTAACATGAAAGAAATCAAGAATGAGGTGGGGTGGCTCTTGAAGATGGGGAGGGGGCATTGACTGAGAGGGATGGGAGGTCACAGGGCTACCTCTAGTGTGAGAAAATGGCCTTTGGCATTTGCTAGCCATGCCCAAGCAATGCAAGCAGGCTCAGAAGCAGCYGTCGGCACGGCTCCCAGGAGCCTGCAGACAGCCAAATGTCAGAGGGAGTCATGGGCTGGTGCTTAAGCCTTTTGCCTTGTCTTGCTGAATTCACTGGAGCAGGCACAGCCAGAGCAAAAGTGACACGCAGGAGCCRGTCTGGAAAAAGAGAGATCTCTGTCATGAAGGAAGGGGGGAAACAATCTCAGTGTTCTGATGGACAGAAGCATTGCAGATAATTCTTAACTCAATGAGAAGAATATGGTAATAGAAAGTAAAAGAGCCAATCAATCCACAGCTGCCTGTTTTTAGGTATCAGGTTTTTTTTTTATTTAGGTGCCCAAATGTGGTTGCAGGGATAGCCCCTTCAAAACACTTCTGTTGGAAGAGATTTGTAGGTGTTGCAGAGCCAGGGTTCACAGACTGGTATAAACAAGCTGTGGTGAACTGCAGTTATTATTCTGTGCCTTCTGACCAGCTCAGCACCACCTACGTTGCAGCACTTGTAAACTTTTTGGGAGGTGAATTCACTCAGAGGGAAGTGYGGAAGAAGAATGCTGCTGGTCTTTGTTGCCGCCTTGCTACTAGCCTGGGAACCTTCTCAGTCATACTAGATGCTCCTATTAGTTATGCTACTGTAAAAATCTTTCCTTTTCTTAGCTACTTAAAAGTTACTGAATGTCTTACTTGCATTTAAATATGTGATATATCAGGCTTATTTTTAGTTTTGAAACATCACAGAAATTGGATTCATTTGTCATTCTCTTATCAGTCATTGGCTGTGTTCTGCATTTTCTTTCAAGCTACTGTAYAGGACTTGCTAAGAATTTGATTTTTGTTAATATTAAGTGGAGATGAGTCTGGAGGACAAAAATTGGATCCATCAATTTTTTAATTCAAACTTCTCCAAAATTCAGGCACAGTGCAAGATAGAGTTTGTTCAGGCTCATGTCTGAATGGAAAATATTCAAACCTGTCTCAAGGTTTTGTTTACATGGTTTTTGATTTCAACATTACATGAAACAACTGCTGTTTAATTAGTGARGCATTGTAGAAATTCTTTTTACGGGTGTAATTTCCTTTGATCTCTTGCCTGAGGAAGGAGTTTAGTAATGGAATCACTGCTCCTTCCTATTACAAGCACACATAATTGTAGCTGGTTTGTCCTGACTGTGCACTAGATTATTTCTTGACTGCTTTTTAAATATTGCTTCTTCCTCTCACATAATTTTTCTGTCAGGAGCTAGCCATACATCTCTTGCTTCTTTACTAGCTCATGATGGTTTAGCCCTCCTGCTTCATGCTGCCACAG
>NW_026623261.1:1648150-1652262 GCF_030028575.1 Malurus melanocephalus
CTGGAAAAGTGATTGTGAATATCTTTTGCAAGCTGGATTCATGACCTCATGGGTTGTTTCAGACCTTTATTTTCAGTTTTTGCACACATGCAGAGAACAAGCAACATCCAGCAATTCTTACCTATGCAATCAACAAACTAAGAAGAGTAGCACATGTGCAGTTATTTACTTGTTGTGATGGCACTGTCACTTTGGGGCTTTCTGGGGAGCCTCTCCTGTTGGCCTCTTTGGTATTAGGTGGCCCAAACCCCATGCATGACGCTCTGTAATTGTGTTTACTCTGGCAGGAAGCAGTCTGCCTGGACACGCTGTCAAGCAGAGTGCAGGAGGTGAGTCTGGCCTTTTTCCTTCAGGAGAAACAGCTGGGCTGGAGCCAGGCAGGGAGGAGAGGTCAGCAGGTCACCTTGGGGTCAGGGATGCAAAAACCTGAATTTGAGTGAAGTTCTAGCTTCCTCAGAAACAGCAAATCTTCCCTCCCACTTCTTCATCTTTCTTTCATCTCTCCCAGCTCCTCCCCAGCACTGGCATCCGTGGGGCCATGTAGCTCATCTTTCAGCAGCATTCAGAGGAGCTGCTGACACTCTCACTGTATACACCTTTTGCCAGCTTGGCAGTAAAACTCCTCCCTACTGGAGGAAAATCCATTGGTAGACCAGGCTAATGTGACCCCAAAAGTGAGGGCTGAACCAGCAGCTGCAAGGCAGAGCAGGCTCTAACCCCTTAGCAAGGTGTGCCAAGTTGCATGAAAAGGGAGAGGAAAGCTGCAAGAGACAGAGAGAGGCAAATGAGCCYCTCCTGCCCCTGTCCACCACCTCTGCTGAAGGGATGTGTGAGGGAAAATTTCTCTTGCACCCGTTTATGGTGCGAGTTGTAGGGGATATGGAGTGGACCATATGTGTTCATTTGGGGTGATTTCACCAGTGACCTTCTGAGTTTTTTGCCCCTGTAGAGATTATCATGCGCTCTTGTCCATCACTTTCTGACAGCCTGGACTGGGACCTTCAGTAGCTACCTCTAAATAAAAGTGGCAGATATCGCAAAGATAAAGTAAAAATACARCAAAGCACAGCAAGCAATCAGCATTCCGTCAGTGCCAGAGCTTCCTTTTTTTCTCCTCTTTACTTGCTCCCTCCTGTGCCCACTGCCTCTGAAGTCTAGCATCCCCTCTTGCTTTAAGGAAGAGAAAACTGACTGAGTGAAGAGAGCTGGTAAAACAGAAGAAAACTCCTYRCATGGTGCTGTCTCTCAGCGCACTMTGTGCCTCACATTCACACCTGTAAAATGGGATTGAAGCTTCTGTGCTAAACGGAGTGACTGTGGGAATGAGACCATGACGAGTAACCAGAAGGACAACTGAAGAGTGTATCTGAGGGAAAAAACAGAGCTGAGATGGCTTCCTGGGAAAAGCAAGATCGAAGCCTTGATTTAATAAAGCAGGATGATGCCATATACCTAAATGAGCTGGCAGCTGTGAGAAAGGGTAAACCCCTCTTGGTATGCATTCATGAGCAGAGCTTTTGCAGCACCCTGCTGTCTCATGTTGCTGTGTCCTTCTTTGCTTCTTGTTGAGCTCAGACTTCAGCCAGGCCCTCCTGACATCTGGACAGGGTCTGCACTCTGCTCTTGACACAAAGATCTAAGCAACCTGCCCAACTCATCTTTTGATGCAATATAACATTTTCTGCAGGTCCAATGCTCTCATTCTGCATGCAGACGTATTTTAAAAAATCCATGCTGGCTTTGGTATGGTTGTTATTATGGGCTGGACCTCCTGGTCTGCAGRCACTCTATGAACATGTGGCAGGAGTTTGCAAACTAAGGATCTGTTCTGCAACACTATATTGTAAAGTTTCCTGCTTATGGGTAGAACAAAAAATACACAAAAGGCAGCACCCTTCATTKTGTCCCTGGTGTATTTTGGCCCGAAGTCAGGGATGAGCTGCTCAGACCCCTGTGAGGCTGTCAGTAAGGAGATGGGGTCAGGCAGGGGTTGAAGACCTCTGGCGAGGGGCAGAATGGTGTGAAATGAGGGTCTGCTGAAGGCAGCTGTCCTCCTCTGCCAGTGCCTGCAATACAAATTTACCCAGAGTTATTTGAGGGCAAATGTTTGTGATGAAGGGGAATAGGAGAGTAAAAGAAGGTGTGGAGGTCGTGCATGGACAGCCTTTAAAATTCCACAGATTTGAGGAAGGAGATAAAAAGGATACCTTTCTCAAACTGCTGAAATATAGAATTGGGGGAGATAGGAAGCAAGAGGAAAGGATTTATTTTWCTCTTTGTCCCTTTGTTGCCCTTTTCCTTCCTACGACCTCTCCCTTGACACAGTGAGTCACAATATGTGGCAGAGGGATGGGAAACTTTGTGCCAGAGATCCTCTTTGTCACAGCCACACTCCTGACCCAAATTCCTGCTGATCTCAGCTCCACCGAGCACTCCTGCAGCTGCTTGCAAAGCAGTGCTCACCACCTGGCTGCCTCCAGACATGCATTTTTTGGGAGACCCAATCCAAYAATTTACATTGTGGTAAAACCTCAGTCTCGTCACTGTTCCTCTTCAGCTACAAAAGTGAGGTAAAAGGGAGAGCCTTTACTTTAATCTTTCCCAGACTGTGGATCTTATTCTGTTGATTATAATCACTGCAGGACATTACTTAGGTAATTGCAGGCCTGATAAAGCCATCCTTTAAAATGGCTATTCAGMCACTTTAGGAAAAGACAACAGGATGCTGAGACTGTCACAGCAGAGCTGCTGCCCCTGCTCAGCTGGTGTCCCCAGGGTCCTTCTGACCCTGGACTGTTCTTCAGRTTATCCTTCAACTTCAGGGGCAGCCAGATGTCTCACCAGTCAGAGYAGACTTGTGTTGTATCAGACCCATTCTGAGCACGGGGAACCTGAGCAGGTAGGTATCAACAGGACTTAAAATCCAGTTTAGACTCCCTCATACTCTGAAAAGCTTCTTAGGAATCCTTGGACATCTGGGGTAAGTGTTGGTGACTGCATTGCATCTTAGCTGCCATCCTCAGTCAGGATTTCAACAATTAAATTATAAACTGGGGAATAATTAGTAGCCACCATGGCATCCAGAAATGGAACAAACCCAGGCTATGTGTGATACATATTGAAGCTGGAGAGAAACGTTAAGGAGGAAATCATCAGTTTTTCCCTTGGACTAGGAAAATTTGCACTTTCCCTTGCACCTGCACACCAATTTGTTGTATCAACACATACAATAATGCACATTTATAAATAATGCATACCTAAAAATGCATAATGATAACATATTAAATCCTGAAATCCTTGCATCTGGGTCTTCACATTTGATAAAAACATTTTGGGAAAAAATGGAGAATAATTTTGTTACTAATTAACCATTATTTAATATTAGCCATGGCTAATAATAAGAATGTGAAATATATGAATCAATAAATTTTCTTATAAGCAAAAATACAAACATTTCCTGGAAGTTTAGAGAGCATTCTGATTTTAATTCTCTTAGTTTTATTACACACATGAGGCTTCAAAGCTTTAACTCATTCAAGTGTGCAAGGAAAAATCAGCATCTGAAATAGCACAGATTGATCAAAATTGGCCTTTATAATTGTCCTTAGAATTGTTAAAGACAAGCCTTTTTTCTATAAACAGGAGTTTGTGAAGGTATAGATGTAAATCACAGAAGGTCTGATTTGGGGGGAAATTTGCTGCAGCATCACATCTATCCCACAGCACAGAGAAAGCTCTGATGTCTGACCTGTTTTAGGCATAAACAACAATTTCTCTCCCGGTTTCTGCATCTCCCCCTCTTGTGGCTGCRTTTCACCCCAGGTTTTCCCCTCCCACTTTCAGGTTGTGTAATAAGTCACAGCAAGGGCATCTAATCATCTCCAGAATGTGACAACATTCAGTTCAGATTCCCTTATCAGCAGCACCTTTCCTTCTGCCCCTGCCCCACCCTTGCAGAAGACCAGGCAGTGAGCCTTGGAGATCAGTCACACATCAACCGCTTCTTCAAACACTCCATGTGGGAAACCATTCAGGGGCAGGATAGCTGAGCTGCAGACCTGGAAAATAACTGTCATCGAGACCTTTGCATCTGTCAAAGGAATTTCAACCCA
>NW_026623261.1:1653642-1656144 GCF_030028575.1 Malurus melanocephalus
TTCCTTCCTTCCTTCCTTCCTTCCTTCCTTCCTTCCTTCCTTCCTTCCTTCCTTCCTCCCATCCTCCCTCCCATCCTCCCATCCTCCCTCCCATCCTCCCTCCCTCCCTCCTTTTCAGATAAAATCTATTCCTTCCTTTCCCTAAAAGACTTCAGGGATGTGCCACTGCATGATATCCAACAGCATACTGTCTCAGCCTGTCATATCTTTCATATGAAAAGTTCATATTTGCATCTGCCAACTACTCRTAAATTATTCCTTTATAGCCTGCATGGGGAGATAGGGCTTTGTTGGGAAGGTCATTCTAGGCTGATGGAGTTATAGTCAGACCATGGTGAGGAAGTACAGAGGATGGATCAGATCTGGAGGAAAGCATTCTGGATTGAATACAAGGGAAGCAGGASAAGATGAGCCTTTTAGTGGAAGAAAATTCATCTGCTCATAGCTGGCTCAGTCTGTCAGTCCCCAGCTGTGGCTATGGGGTTATCTGTGTGTCTGTGTGTTTCTGCCAAAGATAAGGACACAGYTGCCTATTTCCAAGGCACCTTTAATTGACTTTGCTCTCGTAATATGGAGTGCTGATAAGTCATCAACCTTTTCTGATCAGACACTAGTTCTGTTCTCCAACACACCAGCTCAACCCATTACATAGTGGTCATATGCCTGGAGCAAACAGTTAAAAGTATGGTCAGTGAGCAGTTGAAACACTATCCTACCAAAAAAAAAAAAAAAAATTCACATCAGAGAAATGAAAATACATTCCCAAAGGGGATGTGCTTTGTTTGTGTACACGGCAATGTGGCAGCCTTTCTAATTATCACCTAGTCAAAGAGGATGTTTTCTGTTTCGTGCGTATGGCTGCATGTTACTCATTCCTGGCTGGATTCTCACCCCTGTAATTTCAGCACTCATCTGTAATGCTGGAATGCATGCCCAAAGGAGAAAGTCCATGAGAAACAGATTTGTAAAAAAARAGAAAGCAAATCCCCTCCTCCTTGAAAGCAGTAATAACACCCTCCCCTTGTATGGCTATGAGACACTTCAAAAAGATGGGTGTAGCAGAAAATTAAAAGCATGTTTTGGCTTCATGTTTCGGAAGCGCTAGCTCAAGTAGCAGCAGGTATCTTGCTTTTTCTGCTCTCAGTTTCCCCACACCAGATTTACAAGCTATTCCCAAGCACGCACTAGGAGCACGCATACCAAGCARATACTTTTACTTTCAAGACAGATGCATCCCATCTCCTTTGTGCAAGACTGTGACCACAGGCAGAGGTTGTCTCTTGCAGGGACCTTACCATTAGTAATATTCTCATTAGTTCCCCCTTTTCCCCCCATTTTTTTCTCTTTCAATGGAAAAATGGGATAATGAATATATTTCACCAACAGAGGAACATACTTGTAGGTATCTTCTATAGAAACCTGGAGCATAAATTATGCAAAAACTTTATGCTTCTTCATTTTACTGCAGATATATGACAGGATCTTTTCTCTTTGCACAGTTCTGCATTCATGTTTTGACAGGCACTTTCAGGAAAGAAAAAYTGCCTCATAAACACTGTGTTTTAAAATTAAGGTGTCATGTTTAAAAGCATGGAGCCATTGAAACCTGAGATAATCTACTCCTGTATTTCATTAGCGTGAGCTGCAAATACCTGCTCACTTTGACACATTGCAAAGCCCCAGCTCACCCATCATTCAGAAACCGTCTCAGCTTGAAATTCGGTGGTKAAAGCATGCTGGACCATGTGTAGACCTGATTTCCCTCAGCACAGGAGCCACAGTACCCRGAGGGGTGGGGAGCAGGTTCCTATTAAGCGTCCCCAAGTATCCACCTATTCTCTTTTCCTGCCTGACTTGAGGAAAGCAGATGGTGCACCAACACACACCCCCTATCTGAGTGCCTTGATCATTCAGAAAACCGGTGTGACTTGAATTTTCAGATAGATGGGTTTGTCGCAGCCTCACACAAAAACCTCATCTTCTTTGGCAGAGTGGTCAGAGAATTGCCCAACCGATGCTTCAGCCTCATTCCTGTATTAGTGACCTCCTTTTCCTCCCGTTTCTTTAGGAGATAATGTTCGAACTGCAGGTCCAGCCTATCCCCTGCTGGTCTGGAGTGGCTCATTCCTGAGCATTTGCTCGTCTGTTCCCCAAACTTGTTTGCAACGTGTCAGTGATGGTGATAAAAGTCGGCTGAACTGAAGGCAATGTAAACAGCCAAGAACTGKCTTCACGCTGTCCCTCTGAAGTACCTTCTGGAAAGTTTGGAAAAAGGATGTGAATAGTTTACTAAGGACAGCATGTAAAGGACATAACTACCTAAAGGTAGCCTCTCTGGAGACTTGTAACAAGGTTGCTCATTCCTTCCATGACAACAAATCATCTGAGTKTCTCTTGTCTGAGAAGTGGGATGTGGATAAATTGAACACAAGGCATGGCTCGATCTTCTGACAGCAAGGCTTCAGCTGCAGTTTGTGAGGGCTGAGCTCCCTCCATGCTGGA
>NW_026623261.1:1656274-1658686 GCF_030028575.1 Malurus melanocephalus
AAAAAAAAAGCTTTCAATTCAAAGCACATAGTTGTGAAAAAGCCATGCTCTGAACCAGGGTGAGAGAAAGCAGCTCAAGGCATATATTCTACCCCAGCCTGTACTTAATTATGTGTTTTGAATTGAAAACAAACATATTTAAAATGGCTACTGAGACGCACTTCTCGAATGAGTCCAAGATGGTGGCAGATGTTATGGCTTCTGTGATAAATGATTTCAAAGGCACAGAGGCCGATCACTCTTTTAAAGTGACAGCACTTGGGTCTCCACAGCCGTTTTCCAGCTCTCCAGCGGTTTCTTTACTTGACGGTTTTCGGGACGCTTTTCCACCCTGTTTCACAATATTGCCACATCATTCAAGTGGGATGAAACTGAGCCGTTTCTGTGACATTCGTGCAGAAGGACGGCCACTGTGATCCTAARGAATGTGGCACCCACAAGCAGACACATGGCTTTGATATTTTTTATTTTATTCAGAGCCCTCTAATTTAGAAGGCCATGTGTCACCAGGCAAAACCGAATGCTTTCTCGCAGTGCTCGCAGTCTCCTGCCTCTGCCTGCTCCTCTCTCCCTTGCAGCAGTTAACAACTCAAGAAGCTGCTAGAGAAGTTCCTCACGAAAATGCTCCATTTTTAACTAATGTTGTTTGCTGACTGCCAGTTMGCCAAGAGGCTGGAAGGCACAACTGCTCCAGCACACGCCTTAAGAAATACCATGCTCCATAAAAAGCCCAGAAGGTCATAAACCAGAGTAAACTCTGAGCTTTCCCTTAAAATAATGGCGAAATGGGTAGTGGGGCAGTGGGAAGAATCCATATGTTTAAGCACAACAAAAGAGTACTGAAAAATAAATGCATCTTAAACACCAGTTGGGACTGCCACATATCGAATATATGGAAAATTACTAATAAACCAGTATGGGAGAGSTAGAAGGGGAAATAATCTTGGACTAAAATATAATGTATTGGACAAAAAAGAAATAATTGTCATCTAGCTCATATTTCGTCTTAGGATRGAAGACAAGTCTCTTCTCAAGCAACTGATAATTTTTCACTATGTCCCTTCCCTCCTTTTCTGCAACTTGTCACAGTTTTGGAGAAGGCTTTTCTTCCTGGTTTCCCTAGTCTGAGCAGTCATGTTGGCTGCAGGATGTTCTGAAGGTGAACAATGTTTTTCTGGTTCCTAATGTACTTGGGAGATGACATTGAAGAGCCTTCTAACCTCTGGGTCATAAATCATCAGGTGAGCATCTTCCTGTACCTTCACTGGGAGACTAAACATYTCACCTGGCTACTGAAAGTGCTCTTGGACCCCTTGGGGATGCAGATATTTTTTCCTTCTCCAGTTTTTCCTAGCAGCTCTTGGCTCTTGGAACTAGACCTGGCTGTCTGTGCCAGAAAAACATTTTGCTATTCTGCAAACAGGGCTAGAAGGTAAATTAACATAAATTTGTATTCCATTACCTGTTTTGGAAAGATCAAGTTTGGGAAGGAGAGCAGGAAGACAAAATTACTTACATTCAATGAAATAAGTCATCATTTAGCTACCAAATATRCTTTTGGTGATCCCTTTACACTGGTAATACTTAGAGCCTCTGTGGCTGGAAGGAGTCATGAAAAATGCTGAGCCTCACCCAGTGAGCTCTGCTTGACCTCCCACTTGACTCTGTTACACCTCGCCTGTGATGGAGACCATGAACTGCTCTCAGGTTTCCCACTTGGAAGCGCTGAAGTGTTAGTCCCATAATCCACTTTGTAAGTGGMCTGCAAGATGGGCGCATGAGGCACAGGCAAATTCCTTCTGTGAGAGATAAATCTCAAGCAGTCGTAGGCATGTGGATCAAATGGAGCAGGCAGGGGTCAAGGAGCCAGATAAACAGAAGGTGAGCTCCAGGCGCATACAGCTCTCTTTTCACAAGGAGAGTCTTGTAGCCCACTTTCCTTGTTGTTTCAACTTTAGTAGCGCAGAAATACCTTTCAACTTGTAGTAACACAGGAATAACTTCTCTCAACATCAGTTCCATGACAGTAATACAATGATTCTTGGTGAAAACAGGTGCTTTCTGTGTCAAACTCTTTATTCTTTGAATGCAGAACCTACCTATAATCTTTGGACTAAGGAGCAAATGGTTCCCAGGAAATTTWGGAGAGATTGGTCCTAGCATAGCCATAAACCAGGATGAAATTTAACTTAATCAGTATTGTATRTTATTCAGAAACACTTATTCACTGTTAAAAAAAACAGAGAGAGAAATGGAGTTCTTGCACATCATGCTATTCTCTGCCATTCTGCCAGTAACAGCCTTTTGGAGGATGAAACACACAGCCACATATATGTAATGGCTCTTGGCTTATGCTGGGATTCCGAATGATCCCGAATTAAAAAAAAAAAAAAAAAAAAAAAAAAAAAAAAA
>NW_026623261.1:1658705-1753718 GCF_030028575.1 Malurus melanocephalus
AAATTAAAATTTGTTAATTAGAAAAAACACCCAAACATCACTTCTCTGCATCTGACACCTCATGTCTTCTGCAGTTTGTGTGTGTTCTTGTGCCTGCACTTGCCACTTGTGCATGCGCATTCAGCTACGCACACAATGGTCACCTGTCTTCCAAAACATCTTGGTGTTACTGCTCAATTGTGCTRTATTGTAAACTGACAAATTCTTTCATGTTGGTCTCTTGACCTGGGCTAGCTGTGGAGACAGCAGTCATAAGGCAACAATTCCATGAATATATGTGTAGTTGCTTTCCTTCTGTGACTTTTATCTTCCTGAACTGTATTTCACAGTTAATAGTTGTTTGGAGCAAGATCCAAGAAAAAGACAACACAATTACAAAACGTGTGCTTGGCTCCCAAAATGTAATCTGAAGGGCCGAGTTACATCCCTCTGTCACTTTAGCAAAGTGTGCTGAGTACCCTGACCTGAAAGCTATCTGTAGTCAGCTAATAGAAAATAAACATGTGGAATTGCATTGGAAATCCTGTCCAATTCCAGCTTTCAAGCCAAGGTTAGGGTTGCAATGCTGTTGTCTTCCTCAAGAGAGGAGGGACAAGAGACAGTCTGTCCATCAGTGAGACATTTTCTATGACCAAAATGAGATGGGCACATACTGCATTACATCTGGCAGTTCCCTTTCCTAAGTAATCCTTTTACACAGACTGCTCAGAGAAAAGAAACCAGGGAACCCATTTTGCAGTGGAAAGGGATTCAAGGCATTTGAAGCTGGACATGCCATCCTGGCAGCCTGTTGTGTTTGTGCCTGGGGAACATTTTGCACTATCCTGCTGATGCTGTGGCTGTGCAGAGGAGAAGTCTGTGCAAGGAAAGACAGACACCTGCTTCTTGCCTTACAGAGACTTTGGATGAAAAAATTGAAAGTCAAAATAATGCTGACAGCAGAGAGCAAAAATCATAGCATCTTAAGTGTGGCATCTGCATGGGACAGTCCCTGCAGGAGAGGGACCAACACCAAACACAGGCAGAGCTGCCTTCCTTCCCCCCATTCCCACTTGTGTGGCTGCACTCAGCACTTACTGACTGCCATGAGGAGAAAGGAAAGCCCCTGCCACAGATGCCACAGTGCAAATTGATGRTGAGAGAGGAAACACCACAGACAGAGATAGGAAAGCACAGCTGGGAAAACAAATAAGCTGTCAGGGAAAATAACAAATTAATAGAGAGAAAACACCCAGGAAAGAGACAGCCTGATCTAGGATTTGTAAGCAGGGCGTTTCCCTCTGCACTATTATTTCAGGGAAAGGTTAATCAGGAAAACACTGAGAGGCTTTTTAAAAGTCATTGGCTGCATCTATACCAGTAAACTAAACAGTGCTAAAACCCTTTCTCTGTCTCTGAAGCTGGAGATACAGCCTGGCACACAATCTGTAACTACTGAACTCTCTTAACCTCCAAAGCAGAGTGGCCATGGGCAGGCTGCCTGTTGGGAACAGGCCCCACGTGAGCTGTGACCAGGAATGCCTTGGGATAATTGTTGGTTGGCATGACTAAACTGTGACAGGGACCTTTCAGGAAGTTAAAAATGTTCATGACTGAGAATACATTCCCAGATCTCAGCATGTTTTATCATCACAGATACAGCACTGGATGCCAGTGCGTTTTGCACTCCCGTTAAAAGCATCATCTAGAGCGTTTGATGGTGGGTTGTAAGGACAGAAACTGAATTGGGAAAAGTATCATGCAAAGATGTTGGGGGCATTGGAAATGGCAAAAACTCTCTCTGCAGTCCAGCATCCTGCCTTGAGGAGTGGGCAAGGACCACAGCTTTGAGGAGAGGTTGGACTAGCATATAAGAGAACAGGAGACCCATGGATCCACGGATCAACACAATCCTAAGAGTGRTCACATATTTGTCACTTCCTGCTGTAGTTCTGCATGAATTAACTTACAAATCAGTTTTTTTAAAGAGGTGTTCATGTTTTCTCTTCTTTTAAAGAGATCCTAAATTATAAAACCTTTAATATTTATCAGCCCATTGTGTTTTTACCACTATTTTGTCTGTTCACTCACTGGCTTGGTCACTTTGTGCATCCTATGATCTTCTTTGATGTGAGGCAATGCAATTGACTGTTCTGGCATAGAGCCGGAAGGGATCTGTGGAGATCGTCTAGTCCAACACTCCTGCCAAAGCAAGGTCACCTGCAGCAGGTTACACAGGAGGCAGTCCAAGTGGATTTTGAATTTCCCCAGAGAGGGATACTCCACAGCCTCCCTGGGCAGCCCGATCCAGTGCTCTTCCACCCTCAATGCAAAGAAGCTTTTCCTCATGTTGAGATGGAACTTCTTGTGTTTTAGTTTATGACCATGACTCCTCATCCTGTTGCTGTGCATCACTGAAGGGTCTTGTCCCATGCCCCTGGCACCTGCCTTTGAGATATTTATTGACAAGATCCCCTCTCAGTCTTCTCTGGACTACACATGCCCAGCTCCCTCAGTCTCTCCTCAAAAAAGAGAAGCTTCTGACCCCTAATCATCTTTGTGGAACTCTGTTTTGTGGCCCTCCATTGGACCCTCTCCAGTAGCTCCTTGTCCTTCTTGAACTGTGGAGACCAGAACTTAACTCAGTACTCCAGATGTGACCTCACTATGTCTCAGTAGAGGGAAAGGATCATATTTGTTCTGAGAGAAATTACTTTAGATTCTATCCAGTTGTATCAGTTTTGCTGTTGAACTTGCAAGCACCAGGGAAGAGTAAACCACAAGCTGTACCTGCCAGCAGTGTATTTAAAGTGGCYTTTTGAAGATGATGACTCTTTTGAGCTAATTAGGCTTCACTCTGGAAGYAAGGTAGGAAATGTTTTACCTGTAGGAATGTTTGTGCTATTGCTTGACAACGCCAGACTGAAGCTGCCAAAGGATTTCTGTCTTTGCTACAGATACAAATCAGCAGGCATTTTAAAATCCAAATTCCACTGATTAGCCCCAGTGATGCCTTTGGTAAGTATTCCTGATTTTCATAAGTGAAAATCAGAGTCAAGTCTGCTGTGTGTTACAGGTTGAACCAATCACAAACGAACAGACAGACCAGAGGTTATTGGACAGCTAGGATGAAAATGAACATGCTTCCTTCTTGTGCAGGTCCCCTTGTTGAACATCTGCTTTCCCAGTCGCCTCCTTTTAGTGTAAGTGCAGTTTCTGCCACCCTACCGAAGACAGATTTCACTACCACTGCTCACAGGGTTATTTTGATTAAACCAAACTTGATATAATGACTTGGACAACAGTCAAGTCATTGCAGGACAGGGAGGAAATAGAGTTTTCTTTSCATGCAGAGCTGGGATGCAGTCTCCAGAGCACTTGCAAGAAAGAGTGGTAACATCAGTGCCACCTTCTCCAGTGCAGTAAAAGATACAGTCTGGCCACACTGACCTTTTCTTTTTTTTCCAGTCTGGACAGGCTCAAGCTCCTTCCTTGAACAAAAATAATGAGCCCTGAGGTCAGTTTTGTTATTTTGGGTAGAGTTCCTTCTTTCAAGCAGGCTTCTGTGTAACACAAGAGAACAATTTCCAGACCCTTATCAGAGCACCAGCCAAGGAGTGTCTGGCCCACTATCTGCACCTTCCGAARGAAACAATGAGAACCCGAAGGCAGACAGCGAGGCGAGCGCCGGTACACCCTCCCTGGAGAGCGGCAGCTGGGGTGGGAAGGAGGGGCAATCATCGCCCTGTTGGGAACATAATGGCCCCCGGGTAGGCCACCGCAAACAGGAAGGGTGTGGACAGGATCTGAGTGCGGCTGCTGCTCTGCTAACAGCATCTGTTCCCACCAGCTTTGATCCGGGGGCATGCGGCGTTCTGTGCCATGAGATAAACACTCTTGGAGTGGGGTTTGTTTGCCTTGCACCTATCTCCCTAATGTGCACCCAGGCAGCTCCAGTGCGCTYCGCGTTCGGGAGCAACGAGACCGAGCCTTTCTGGRAGGATTGCCGCAGSACCCTGCAAMATTTTCACAAGCCCGGGAAAGGTGACATCATGTGAAGACTGCTCGCCAGCCTCAGGTTTCTCAYACACCAGCACAATCACAGCCCTTACTGTTGCTCATGCCAAACCAGTCCCACTCCTTCTCTCGTGTTTCCCTCTGTGATTGAATCCCTCCGAGCAGGGCACGCAATTTAACCCCCTAATTAGGTCTCACAAAGAAAATTACTCTAGTGGGCTTCTTGGCGTGGCTCAAGCACTTTGTGTGTCACAGCTTGAGGCATTAGGTTTGGAAAAAGGCAGGAAATCCCAGCGTACCAATTTGCAGGGGCCAGAAACACTGCCTCATTGGGAATATATAAACTTGGAATTGTACCTGCAAACACAATCCAACTGAAGCCAAGGGGAAGCTGTTCAGAAACTTCAAGGGATGTTTGTGAGTCCCTGGCAAATGAGGAGGCAAACTGTCTCAATGTCAGAAGTCTTCAAGGTTTGTTACCTTCCCGAAAGTCCAAAGGCTTGCACTGAGGAGAAGGGAGAGCAGCTGAAGGTAGCATTTTCAGAGGTGAAGCCTACCATTGCAGCTAGGGATGTTTGCATCTGTACAAGGCATTTTAGAAATGTGGGAGTTCTACTTCACCAGGAGTGAACATGAGGCAATGACAATCAACCTTCAAATTCCTCGCTAGAAGAAACAGCAGGGGGAAAAATTAGTAGGTAGGTGTTTTTTGACAAATCATATTCAGGTCAGCTGCAGCATTATCTGTAGCCAAAGGACTGTGGGTCCTGCCTGTCCTCTTGAGGAGCCTCCTTCAACCCCTGAATTCTCTGTAGAGAGCAACCTGGTGCAGAAATCCATCTGGAATTATCTTCTTCCACCAGTCAGCGAGAAGCAGTGATATCTATGTTGTAAAGACACWATGTGGGTGGGAGAGCAGGCTGTGAAAGTGCTGGAAGTTGGGGGCAAGCACAAGGAACCTTTGCATTCCCTGTGTTGATATTCAAGGCAAGAATGTCACACTATGACAAGGCAATATCCAGTGTAATTTCACTCTTTGGAGTAGTTGYCAAACTCAGCTGTGTACAGTAGCATTCGCTGAAAGCTTGGTTGAATTGAGAAGAAAGACTCTTCAGGTGTGAAAGATGAATCAAGTGGGCACTAAGGGCCTTGACTGTGGTACCTTTTGCAAGTAATTTGTATCTCTGTGATTTTTAATGAAAATCTCATTAAAAGATCCTCCATTAAAAGGGAGGACAAACCAACAAAACTCTAATTTGCAGCTGCCCAAACACACTTGGCCAGAGAATCATGTAATAGATGCCTGCTTGTAAGTTGCAATAGGCCAAATCCTTCAGCTTCTACCTTTGATTAATTTCATGACAGTTTTCCAGAGTTAAAAATGAACTAGAACTTTAATATATGGTCAATATAATTAGCACCCTGCCATTATTTTGTGGGGTGTGTCCATTAATGACTAAATAGATCATGAGCTGCGTGTGTTCACAAGTTTGTGGTTCTTTCCASTGAACAGCTGCAGGCAAATAATTGTTTCTGTCTGCATCAAGGATAAGGCTTTTATTTTTTTGACTGTTGASTTCAAGCTTTCCTTCCATTCACTGTCTGTGAACTGCTATAGTGCTGCAGCTTATTAGTTCCTATGTCTTCTTTGACAGCCATTATGGCTATTCCAAAATAATCTTCTTATATTAGAATTTACTCACACTCATTGAATTCAGGGAACAGACACCTTCTTTTGTCCTTATGAAAGAAATTTAACATGAAATGCACAGGACTGTAAGGATCCAATTAATTGTGTTAATCAATGTCTCGCAAACAGCAAGTGTGGCCACTCCACTTGGTCAGCAATCGTGGGCTATTAAATCTGGAGCACCAGGAGCATTTACAGGGCTCAGACAAAAGCTCCAAAGCACATTTTGCCTTCATCTTCAAAGAGGTTTGGATCAAGCCCTTGAGTCACTTACTTCAGAAACACAAGATTGTGGSAAAGGGAAGAAAAAGCATTGGAACAGTTGCATTGTTTTGTATTGTTTTGTCATTTTTTAAAGTTCCTTTTATCTCTGACTGGCCTAGTGCACTTTCAAAAGATTATTCCTGCAATATATGGACTGAATTAAATATCAGTAATTTTTAATAGCCATATTTCTCTGATTAACAGGGACATCATTAAATATAGTACTCGTTAGATAAACATTTAGAAAAATATATCTCATATATATTTCTATATATGTATATTTATAAAAGTTTATAGCAAAAATGTCAACAAAACCACTGAATAAAGTAACTGAAAATATCATAAAATCTCTGGGTTTTTAAAGAACAGTTCAAATTCATATAATATGCTCACTGCAGAAGGCTCTTTTCTCACTCTGTCTAATGGTYGAAARTGTCTGGTTCCTCTACACCAGAGAGGAGAGAGTACAGATAGAGCTTCAGCATCTTGGAAGACTGAAACAGTAATTTGRTGAAGTTTTATTAGATGCAGGATGTTTTAGACATTATCAGGAATAAATATAATCTCCTGCGTACATTTAACCCAGTGAATGGGATACTCAAGTCTCAGAAAAATATTAATTTATTTCATATTTCCAGAGGCATGCCATTTATTTGACTTCTTTTGACTTACTAATTATTTGTGGAAACTTCATTTTATGCAGGAAATAGCTATAATCACCAGCAAATGTGACTTTAATAACTAAGATACTGGGAGCCATTTTTGGTTGGCACTAAACCTCACACACACTAAAACCTTGTGATAAAATGGTCTATTTTCTTATCTGAAGTTGAAAGTCAGGACAAATCCAACTGATTAAGAAAATCTTCAAGCATGATACCATATTTCCTTTCTAAAATTAAACTGGCTGAAGATTCTCTTACTTCTGCTAGATGTACTCAAAAWGCAAATATTGACAGCAAAAATAAAGTCTATAGAATATTTTTGTTTAAAAATAATAGTATCTATCTTATCTGACAGGTAAAAGAATATGAAGTACAGCTTGGAAAAATGAATTTGTGAATCTGTACAAGCAGGTTATAAACAATTGATTTCACTTTGTATCTTAAATACTACTACAAAACAAAAATTTTACCAGTTTTGACATTTTTGTTTATCCAGCCTGTGGAGAGTTCATGTGAAAATATATGTGCATGTGCAGGTTAGAACAGACACTGACCCTACTTCCATTGATATAAACGGAGAAACTTCCATCACAGGGGTATTAAACTTTAAATAGGATAATGGAAATGTTATGGAAAAGACTCAATCCCCTTGCGAATAGCAGTCTTGGTGGATTTGTTTCTCACCCATCCCCACTGCCTGTGGGACACATGACCTCCGGCTCACTACCCAGACAGTCAGACACACAGTAAAAAGTAACGCTGGTCCTGGGAATCGTGAGGGGGGAAAAGGACACGTCCATAAACAGGGACAAACATCTTTCCCTAAGCAAAGCTGTCAGATCCATTTAAGCAGAGACCTGCTCAATCTTTTCCTCTGGGGCCACTTTTTCCTGTCTGGGAACGTCTGTGGCATWGCCTGTCTGCTCCCGAGTGACCATCACTGAGAGGTTTAGATAAGGCAAGAAATCGCACTCAACAGTCCACTGATCCCAGGCTCCAAGACAAAATGGGGAGGCTGTACTTTTGCTACCCCTCTTTCAGAGGAAAAAACCACTCAACAAAACCTAAGTACGTATTAACTGAACAATGGTTGTATTGTCTGCTGGGAAACACTGATTCTTAGCAATTGTCCTCATTTGTGTTTGTGAGAAAGAAATGCTTTTAGGTGGTATAGCTACAGTATTAGTACAAGGGTGGCAGCCACAAGCTTTAGCTAWGTAGTTGACTCTAGAATAAATTAGATGAGGCAAAGAAAAAAAAACAAAACGAATTTTAGTACCTGTGGCAACATTAAGTTGTAAATACCTTGGA
The DNA here is from genome assembly GCF_030028575.1 of Malurus melanocephalus. Classification (NCBI taxonomy): domain Eukaryota; kingdom Metazoa; phylum Chordata; class Aves; order Passeriformes; family Maluridae; genus Malurus; species Malurus melanocephalus. Next base: position 1,666,632 of record NW_026623261.1, read on the forward strand.
GCAAAACTTACATTTTGTGTTAGAATACAAGGCCGAACACCATAACTGCAGATTGCAAATATTATTAATTATACCTTCTGGAGGTTAAAATGTGATGGTTTACATTTAAGCAAGAACAAACTAATTCAAACATCTTAACGCATCCAAAGTCAAATTAATCATTTACATATGAAATTATGTTATTAACTGAATAAATATAAACATGCCCTGTGCCCGAGCACTTGTCTTCTATTGCAGCTCAGATGTTGGTAGGAGCTGCTGGTGCCTTTTGTGTGCAGCACAATGGTCAGAACCTCCTGTGTACCAAACGCCTGTGCATGAGGATCTGAAGGGATCAGCGTGAAGTCACTGCATCTTTTAGAGTTTAGAARGATACCAGATCATTTGGACCAAACCACCTCTGACATGCAAAAACACTGTATGGATCTAATGCAATTACTATTTTTTATTTGCACTGGAAAGGGCCCAGAAACCTTAATCACACATGGTGTCTGTTTCTCAAAGACCCTGTAAAAGAGTTGTAATGAGAAAACTGTCAGTGCTCCACAGACCTTGAAAGACAGGACTCTTTCTGTTTTTAGAATATGTAGCAGCTGTTGATAAAGGAGTRCAGCACAGAGATGCTGATGTACAGAATTATGGGCCATGTATTTAGCTGGTATATATTGGCACAGCTCCAGAATATCACTTCATGTRCCATTCCTTCAACTGGTATATACTGGCACAGCTCCACTGACTTCACAGAGTGCTGCTAATTTGCACCAAACTTATCTGGCTTTTTATCCATAATTATTGCCAGAAACAATACATAGTTATWAAGGAGAATTATTGTTTGAAAGCTTGAATGAGAGACAGACAAGATGCTTTCTGTCTCCCAGGAGAAGACACATGCTGTTTTTGTCTTTTTCATCATTCAGGAAAATTGCCAAATAAGGGCTCAGGCCAGCACAGGATGAAGTCAGTAGGAGGTTTCCCTATAATACCCTGGGATTTTTGCTCTTGGATGTAGCAGTGGTGGAATGAGTTTGACTTGATGTAGGTTCAGATAAACAAGTACTTTTGATAGATATATAAAATAACATTGGAAATATCTATCAGAAGCAGATAATTTTTAGCTCTTTGAATAAGATCACACCAGAYATTAAATCAATGTCAAAGTCCAGGTCTGAGCCCTACCTGTCCCCTTTAAATTGTTAAACCCTAGCTTTAATGTGAGGTACTCCTGGAAGAGGTTTTCTCACCTACRAAGTGTGCTGTAAATGGAAGGAAAGCCATAGGAGTCATGACGGGTATTTGCAAAACCACATGAGCCTAGGGGGACTTAATTTCCTTCACATGTTTTCATTTCAGGAGCAGTGGAAAGTGACCTTCTGTTCGCTTCCAACAGAAGCAGTTACAACAGCAAGAACATTAAAGACTGACTGAAAGTACTTGCTCTTTGGTAAAATGCAAAGGATATAATTGCATGACTAATAAAAACTGACCTTATACTTGTTTAATAGAAGGATGGATGAAACTTAATCTTTTAATTGCACACAACTGAATCAGAGGTTTGAATTTCTCCTGAATCGTGAACAGTGTGGTGGAGCTGAGCAGTGCACATAGCTGACCATTACTAAAATAGGCTAAATTTCCAAGTTAACTTAATCTAACATAACTGTTGTGTCTCCATGTAAATCAAGAGAGGAATGCACTCAGTTGTTCTACCCTTGGCCAAGAATCAATTCTGATTTTTGGGTTGTCCACAGAAACTACAATCTGAAATAACCATTGGTATGGAAGTGGAAAATGCTCACTGATTAAAACAAAAGTGCATTCAGGTTAACCAAAATCTTTGATGAATTATTATTTATGCTGTCAACTGGTTTCAGTACRAATCTTCCGTCTCCAATTCTCTGAAGTTCATCTGTTTTGTTCAGTTAGCTTCAATCTGGATTCTTGTTTCAGCCTGACTAAACTGTTTCCAAATTTTTGTAAAGGAAATATCTCAATTTGCTTTAAAAATATCATATCAAACMGAAGCAATGCGTTGAACATGGTTGCTTGCAGGAAATTCTTAAAGCCATTTTAAGCTGCTTTTTTTTAGAATGATCTCAAAAAATTAAAAAAAATAAATTCTCTGTGAACTTTAGTGATACACCTGACTGAGTCACAAAGGAGATTCTGAAATAATTTCCAGTATTAGTGAGTGGAGGATATTCCTCTTTTCCTTCTGACTTTGGATCCACAGAACATTATTGTCAATGAGTGATAATAAAAGAAAACTAATTTGTGTGAAGGTTGTCTTTGATCCATGCTAACAAAAATCCAAAAGGAAGAAAGAACTTCAGAGRTGCAGTACCAACCTCTAATCTAGAGTGAGCTCATAAGATTACAGAAACTAGGATATTAAACTCTGGCAACTCTGCAGAAAGGTTTTTATGCAGGTGCTTTTCTGAATTTATTCTCCATTGCTGCACTTTCCTAATTTTAAGGTATAATGGGAAAAGTCAGWGTATGTTCATGTAATAAATCACATGACCTGAATGGAAGGGCATGAATGTGAGGGAGCAAACAACAAAACTTATGTCTGAAGAAGCTGCTAGATTTCCAGTAGATATTTGGGAGCATTATTTCAGAGAAAATTATTGTATAGAATACTTATAATTAGCACTAATTTCTTTCTTATTGTTAAGGTGGTTATTCATTAAATGACCCACCTCCTTCTAATTTAATGTTTTGAAAGCACATGATGCAATACAATTTAGATTTTTCTCCCTGCTGTTTAAAAATATCTGGGAAGGAGCTGCCAAAGGTATTTTTAMGTTAATTAAGGATTCAGTTGGGTTAAAAAAAATCTATATGATGTTGTGAAACAAATTATGTTTTTAGTAGGAGTAGTCTCTAGTGTTGCTCTCTGTGATGATTCTCACACAGATCTCCAAGATCCTTTTCCTAACAGGACTGATGTTTCATTGGTGCTGAAGAAGATGGTAAAATCTAACATCTGTGTGCTAACTGTTCCTTAAAGCACATGAGTTGAACTTCCAAGCAATACCTRAAATAAGAGAACTGAATTTCAAGTTATACAGATACTCTCCAAACAGAAAGATGTATGATATGCTGATGCCAGTTATTCCTAGGGAAAACATGAATGATTTGGGGACAGCCCTAATCACAGCTCTGGAGCTGACTGATGAAAGCAAACAAGTCCTGACTGCTGCCTCCCAGGCACTGATGTCTCCTGTGATTCTGTGCACAATAGCAGCTCCCATGCCAAGCTTCACAGGAAGCTGAAGAGTGAACTTCTTCCATAGATTTCACAGGATCAGGTTACCTGCATTCATAAAAAACCTGTAGGTACAATTAACTTCTCAGCTATCCTTCATTAAAAGGCAAACAATCCCATATTGCAGGTTGCTTTCCCTCTTTCCCACACAGGTTTTATGTCATCCTAGCTTCCAGAAATGACACATTCCTAGCATTACAGGCACTGAGATCATTGTGTTAAGTTACAAAGCAGCTCACTGGATTTGGGGTTTCCTGCTTTACCCAGAYATGTTGCTGAGCTTCTGCTGGCTGCTGATCCCAAATTTCAATACACAGTGTTCTCATTTCATAAACAAGAACCTGTTGTTTAGGGTCTTTTGATTTGTTGGGTTYTTTTTTTTCTCTTTAATTTCATGTCCAGAAGGGTGGTTATATAATTATCAAAGTCTGTATAATTATTTTTTATTTCTCTGAAAATACAGAATTAACACACTGAGAGATAAATGGCAGATTATTTCATTTTTGTGGGATTAATCTAGAATTAATTAAGTTTCCAAGGAAAATGTTTCCAAGGAAAAGATCTCCCTCCTCTCTTCCAACCCGTTTTAATCATCACAATCCCTTATGCCTTTCTTTTTTCATTTATTATTTTTCTTCTTGTACAAGGTACAAATTAAGGCTGTAAGAGCAGGCTCGTAAGCCTGATCAGCTTTAAACTTGTGCTTTGCATGCAATTTATGTCAGTAAAATCAGCCATTTGCACATATATTACAGAGAGGAAACTATAAATTATAGCCTGTCAATGAAGTAGTTCGTGCAGACATAGAAAAGAAGTGGGAAAGTGAATGACAAAAAGCTGACTTTTTTGCAGCAGCATGTAAGAGAACAGGCTTGGCTCCACACATGTATCCTGAMTTTAGTAAGGAGTACATAATGTAACTTGGTGTCTTAGAAAGGCAGGAAGGCTTTTAAAAAAAATATGGAACTGGAAGTAGCTTTAGAAATGGAGACCCACCAAACAAAGGGTAGTTGATCCCAAAGCATAAAACCAGACAAGTACCAGGCCACCCTCCAAAACATCCCAAACTCTGAAAAGTCAAGATCTTTATTGTACAACATATTTTTAAATCTCGTATGACAACAGTTTCCAGAACCCTGGTGTGTTCTTAAACAAAAATGAGCTTCTTTCAGACTTGAAAACATATCACAGAACTCTGAAGTTCTTTTGCATTTAATATTGCATTAGCTGGGTCAAGGGTATTTGTATCAGTGGCTCCGTAACAGAGTGTTCTGGCTTGCTGGAAGTGTTTGACTGACCAGTTGTRACAAGTGGTCTAAAAAAGGAAAATACTCAGAACCAGAAACGCTTGCTAAACAATTCCTTAAAGCCAGCATTTCATTGGCTTAAGTAGAACTGCACCAATTTACCCACAGCAAGGAGTTTACTTGCTTTTGTGGGAAAGCTGTGGAGACTCTTACCATGAGAAAAGTTACTTCTCAAACTACAGAAGATACTCACTCCAACCTTGCTCAGTATTTAGCATTAAGACACAGAAAACTTGATTAAGAATTTAGAAGAAAAACACTCTGCTCCACCCCCATTCCTCAAGTAATATATATATTCCCAGCCTTGATATCTTATAATTACAGGCAAAAGAAGCCACCCTAAACCTTGAATATTAGCAATAATGTTTGAAATGTTATTTCAAAAAAACAAACAAACAAACAAAAAAAAACCTCCAAAAAACCCCAACCAAAAAAACCCAAAACCAACAAAAACCAGCAAAAAAAAAAAAATCCCCAACCCTTGGAGTGCTAACATTTTTTGAGTTTGTTGGTGGTATGCACAGCATTCAAGACACTTGCAGACCTCCTGCCAYGCTTCTGTCTGAGAGCCAGCCCAGGTAGGAATGTGACAGCCTGGCAGTCCTGGCACTTAGGCAATGTTTCTTGCTCTCCAGATTACTCCTGCTACAGCACTTCAACTCTTGAGTCTCTTAGCATATTCAAACTCCTGAAGCACAAACTAAGAGATAGTAAGCCTCACTTTATCTGTTCAGTATTTGTAGCTCTTTCATGCATCAAACACAGTCCTCTGSTGCTTGTTGTTCATATTTTTTCATGTGGGAATGTCTTGTTCTTCTGTCTTAGCAGCTTTCTCTGTCAACYGCTGCAGTCCAGATATAGGAAAAAATGTGAAGGATTTTAACAATTCCACTTAATACAATGCTCAAAGAACATAATGCAGCCTCTTGCATTATGTGATCAAAATATCCTATTTAGCTCTGCAGCTAAAATATAACAAAATAATTATATAAACTAAACCACTGCTGCTGATACTTTATTATATTTTAGCTACAGAGCTAACTAATATGGTTTGATCAGGTGGTTAGACARCTATTCTTCCAAGTCTTTTGATGACCAGTGAAGTGGTCACTAATCAAGGGCTGCCAAAGACAGCCATAAGGTTTATAGAGTTGCAGTTATAGGAAAAATCAGTGCATAGATCCTTTACTACATCTCTGCAATAACATTGAGAACCCAAAGAAGGTTTAAAGAAGCTTTTGGCTCAGGGTCACAATGCGGACACAAGACAAAACATCTCCCATTACTGTYACACACTAAATCAGTTCATTTTCTGTTGGAGGTTCATTTGCTTCATTCAACAGCATGTTGGTTTTCTTAATTAAATGCCAGATGACATGTCAGTGCGACCTAGGAAAAGACRTTTTCTATTACTATCTCTATAACTTTCCTCTTTTGGCACAGTCTAATTAGATCAATCCTGCTGCTTTCTTCTAAAACTAGAAAGTTTCCAAGYTCAAAATCCTGATTTTGTGGTATTAATATTGCTACCTCATATACAAACTGCTGGCAATTGCTTATGTTTTATGAGTGATTTTGAACTCCTGAGCAAACCAAGTGGTGCCAAAGAGATGAAGAAATGAAACAGGAAGCACACAAATAACTCAGTGATCTGGGCAGTCAACTCCATCTTACTAACAGGCCAAGTAAGTGACTAAAGGCTTATTAACTAAATATCTGAGTAATTCTATTAATCATAAATTGCAGTAATAGGATTATTACTATGAGCAGTATAATATTATAAAACTGCAATGAATCTCTGGGCTGTTGGCAGCTTTTTGAAAAGGAGAGGCATGAGAAGAGGACTGTGACACTTAATCCAGTTTAAAAYCTCAGATGAAGCAATGCTGTTGCATGTATAGTAAAAGTTCACATGCTTTCTCCCCCAAAGCTGTTGTGCTGTGAAGAAATTTAGCTGTATGAAGCAAATCAAACAACTGTTGTAAAGCAACTCAGAAAAAGGAAAACTATTATAAGTCCCAAAAGAAAGTGTACTCCTAAAACTCCATATGAGACATCAGGAACTGGATCCTTCTGCCCATAGCGAATAAAGAGGAAAACAGGGTAAGAGGCAGGGAAGGAAGAGCTACAGAATGGACTCAGTCTGAAATGCTGTTAGAAATTAGGCATGGTTTTGCTTCTGTGGTGTCTATACAGCAATTATTGGTCTGCATGTTGAATTCAACAGTCTGTTTCATAATATTGTAAAAAGATCAAGAATAATGAAACTTTTGGACAAACCAAACATTTTTATAGTTCATTTTTTGTATGATGACCTCAGCTCACACTTGTGCTCCATAGGCATCCTATGGGCATAAAATTATTAAGAATATTCACTCTGCACTTGTGACACAGTTGCTAAAGTAGGCAATGCAGAGCTTAGAACAAATCTAATATCTCACTGCATGCAAACTAATCAACAGAATTTACAATTACTCTTGTGTTACTGGAATGAAGGACTGATTTTTTTGTGAGTTGGAAGATGGCTTCTCTAATCCTTATTCCCTTGAAAGGCTGTATTGTTGTTTTCATCACTTGACCCATTACTCTTTTCATAATTTAATTAAATTATAAACTCTCTTGCTGATGCTGCTTGCTTGGATATTTTCCCATCCTTCTTTGTATGAACTCCTGTTCACTTACTGTTTTTTCAATTTTCGAATTTTTCTAATCTGCTTTGCCACTAACATCACTGCTGGAAGTTAGAAGCTGACACACAAATCCATTTAAAGTAAGGTCTGAGTCTATTTTTTGATCTGATTCATATTAAAAAAAAGAAAAAAGCCAGATGAAATTGTACCATTTCCTCTACTTTAAGCAAGTGCAAGAAGAATAAATACTTGTCTGTTCTCCCATGATGTGTAGGAGGTGACCTGGCCTGCATTGTAAATGAGTAGAGTAGATAAGCTTTTGGAGGTATGCTGTAAAACAGTCAYAGCTTTCCACAACAACAACACGATTTTCTTCTTCTTTCAGAAAAATCAGAATAATTTTTGTGCAGCAAAACCAGCTCAGCAACTTTCCACTGACACGACATGGAAAATGTCTGCAACATTTTATTTTCGTTTTTGAGCCTGTTCAATATGTTATTTCCCCGAGCTCCCCTTGAAAAAAGAGAGGATTCTATCTCCAAATCCTTAGCTGGTAATTTTTCCACGGTTTGAGAACTTCAGTAAAGTTGATATTTGTCAATGCAGCAGAAAGCCTTGCTCCTTGCAGAGCTCTGGGTGTACACACCGGCAGAGCCAAGGCAAACCAAGTAATTTGGGTTGTGTTTGTCTGTTCCAGTGCTACCATGCTGACAGCATGAGTGCTCAGTGTGTTCTGTGTGCTCACTACAAATTATCAAGAAAGGAAAAAACCTGCAAATGAAAGTGCTTTGTCCATCCCGGAATCAGCTTCCTACTTTCTTTAGACCTAAGCATGTCTAAAGTCTTGTTTGTGTTTTTTTTCACTGTAGTTCTGTAGGGAAACCATGCTCTCTGTTTCTCACAAAATATCTAAAAACTTCCATTGCAGAGCTGGCAGGTGTGCATGGATGCATCAAAATAATTTTCTGCAGTTAGACTTGGTTCTTCTGCATCACTGCTACTTGTACTAGTAGAAAGTTTTTCTCTTATAACTTTGGTGTAAGTCAAATGCTTTTGTTATTAGCTCTGTTCACCTAGGCTGTACTTGTGTATCATTACTCTTTCATCTGGTTTTACTGTTGCCTGCTGAGAACAGCACCTTCTGTACCATTAGTGTTATGTATAGCAGGAGCCTTTTGTAACTGAGCTGATTACTGTGATCAAGGCCAACCTGCCAACACAGGATGTCAGAGAATTTTAAATGAGAGTGTTTGCATATCAGGTAAGGGACTATTACTTTTTCTACAAACACACTAGTCACATTGAAATGTCTTCATTGGCTGTCCATTCCTCTTGTGAATTCCTTGAATGAAAAAGTAACAGGTCTTTTCATTCTAATATGCAATTACTTTTCAAGTCTGGAATCAGATCCTGTAAATGTTCAACATAAGCTATTCAGTCTCTTTGCATCACAGTCCCCTTACTCTCATTACCTCATTTAACGTACAGTGCTGTATTTCCAAGATAGCATTTTCCCATAAAATCACATTCATCACTACAGAATTCACTGAGACAATTATTTAATTAACAAACTAGTTTATAATTAATTTTTCTACCTATAGTTGTATTATTTTTTGTACTGCTGTTTCCTTCATGACCAGACCTCATAATCCTAGGAGCCTTATACCCATGTAACAAAAAATCTGCACTCAAGTACCAATAATCCGGTGAAAGGAGTTTAGCCTTGAATAATGGTGAGACACAGTAATTGAAATGCACAGTTTGCAGATGGAATAGAAAAAAAGATAGCAAATTTTATACCATAATTCATAATGTCAGCCAATCATTTGCTCTGAATATYAATGCACAAAACACAGGAGGAGAAAAACTGTCCTTTTTCTCTGCTCTTTTGTTATTTTGTGGGCTATGTGGTTTGGATAGCTGTGGTGTCATCATGTAACTACAATCAGTATTTCTTACCTGATTCAAGCCTGCTGACTCTTAGGAAATTTATCAGTCATTGAAATTTTCTAGCAATGTGTTTCGTCTATCCGCTGTCCTTTCCATGCATGCACCAGCTCAGACAGTTTTCCAGTTGTCCCCACCTCTGGCAGATCTCTTTTACAGCTATAAGTGAAAATACCASCTTTGTGAGAAAAGCAACACAAACAAAAACATGCTTAATTTCCTTGGATTAGAAATGTACCTCTGGCCACTCAAGGCCATCCCTTCTCTGTGTCTTGCCTCTCTGACTACAGATTGCACAAACTTTTACCACTTTCCTCCCTCATGGTCTCCCTGCCCAGGTTCTGGCACAGGGGTGTYTGTGTCAGGAGCTGACCTCAGGATCCCGCAGGAGAGCCAGGGCTGATGCTTGTGCACAGACTCTGCTCTCCACCTTCTGATTCCTAAGGCTTGCAAGCAAGGTCTGTATCTTTCCAACTTTTGGTTTAAGTATTTTTAAATGGGTCTSATGTTTTGGTTTAATGTAACAGGCAGCCTTCCAGGTTGGTATGTCTGGATGGAAAACTGAGAAATAGCAACCAACCTGTCTCTTTCTCACCTGAGTGGAAAAAAAAAAGCATATTTAGAAAAATCCAGTGACAGTCTGTTGTAGAAGCTCAGATATCACAACAGGTTGAAAAAGCACATGTATTCTGCTTCACAATGCTCCCYAAGGAACTTTTAAAACATAGAAAATAAATTAACAAAAACCTAACTGTTTTCAGTCATAAAGCAATAGTTGTGTAAAATACTACTGATGCTGTAGAGACCACTAGATCAACATTATATCACCATCTCCCTAAGCATTCTACATCTCCAGGGCAGCATTTGAATTCAATTCCATTCATCTTGGTCTCTCTGTGTATTAAGCTACTAAAAATGAATGCTCCYTCCCCTTGATATTTTTCTTCCAAATCTCCTCCACTGACACACGTGTGTTGTGTCAAATAACAGCAGGGCAGAGGTGGGAAAGGAGGGAGCACCCTCCTTGGCTGTGCTTAAGTTCCAGCCTGTTGTTAACAGGCAAAGAAAATTCTTTAGTTTGAGCACCAAGGGGAGGCAGCCTTGAAAACCAATTGCTGAAACTAAATTGCTGTCCCAGCAGTAACGGAGGTGGGAGAGGTCCTATGCACACAGACGGTCTCAAAAAGCAGTAAGAAAATAAGGAYCAAATCAAAKCAAATCRRRTCAAACCAAATCAAAGGCCTGCCTTACCTGGAATCTTACCTTTGACAAACATCTGTAGAAGGTGTGTAGGGAAGGTATAAGAACAGAGTATGTAGTGGTACATCCTGTGATGTTCTCCTAGCTTCCAGTGATTTGTTGTTCTCAAAAGAGAGGTTTCATTTTTGCATTTAATAAACCCTGAGAGAATTTTCTTAACTTTGTCCAATTGTTTTTGAACCTATATAAACTTTGATTGCCCACAGCATCCTGCATCAAGGAAATCCATGGCTCAGCTATGTATAACGTGAAACAATATTTCCTTTTGTTTGTTTTGAAATCTCTGCCTTTACTTGACACATTCTGATTCCTGCACTAGAAGAACATTTCCAGCCATCATCCTGAGCTCCGTGTCCTTTSTGATGTTTGTTGTAAGGCCATCRCTCATTCYTTTTYCAGGCATAAGARTGCTTCTAGACTATGTGGGTCTTGYGTTAAARCCACCCTGCACTGCTAATCATCTTTGTTCCTCCTCTCTGTGTCCTTTCTGACATAAAAAGGCCAGAACAAAGAAAAAGGCTTCATCAGAGCAGTACTGGACACTAAGATATCATTCCACATATCTATTTGTTRCAAGAAAAATTCCTCAGTGGTAGCAGTAACTTGGAACATATCCTAATAGGTGTAAGGAGTGGAGTTTGCATTTATCTGCATTGAATTCCACCTGCCAGTTACTATGACAAGGGTTTTCTTCAGTTTCATATCATTTTTAGCACCAATGTGAATCAAATCATCAGCTGMATCCTATGCAAAGAAGGATCCTAGTGTAGCAACATTCCCAAGCTGCTGTAGTRGAAATGCAATTTTGCACTTGTCTTCTTAAAGAGGATGTTGTTTGCCCCTTTACTACTATATAAGCTTTTGCCCTACAGGTTCTCTGGCAAGATGCCTCTTCCAAACATGTTTGAAAAATGATTTATTGTGCATGTCCATGTCTTTTGCAAGCAGTTTCTCGAAATTCCTCCCTTTGGGGGAATTCAGTTTAACTTTCCAGAGCTAATAATCTTTTCTTGGAGAGATCCTCTGGTCTCTGAGATCTTCTTCAATTGGTTGCCACTGTATCTATCTGCTTTCTTCTGGTGTTTGTATGATTTTTAAAGGCTGTGGTATGTAATTTTTGCTCTRTGTTTCCAATACAAAATTATTGTGGTTTAACCCAGCAGGCGGCTCAGTACCACACAACCATTCATTCACTTTCTTCAATGGGGTGGGGAACATAATTCAAAAAAATTGTAAAACTCATGGGTTGAGATAAAGGCAGTTTAATAAGAKGGAGAAGAAATGGAAAATAATAATGATAGAAGAATATTCAAAACAAGTGATGCACAACACAATTGCTGTTCACCAGCTGATTGATGCCCAGACCRTCCCAGAGCAGCAGCAGCCACTCCCTGGCCAGCACTCCCAAGCTCTGTATGYTGAGCATGATGCAAGATGATATGGAATATCCCTTTGGCCAGTAAGGATCAGCTGTCCTGGCTCTGTCTCCTCCCAATTTCTTGTGCAACCCCAGGCTCCTCACTGTCAATATGAGAAGTTGAAATTTCCTTGAATCTGTGTAAGCACTGCTCGGCAACAACTAAAACATCAGTGTGTTATCAACACTATTCGCATCCTAAATCCAAAACACAACACTATACCAGCTATTAGGAAGAAAATTAACTCTATCCCAGCCAAAACYAGGACAACTATCTTTGAATTATCTGCATGCCATCTTCAAGGACTTTACTCTTCAAAAGTTTGAGCTTTCTTTTTTTATGTAATCTTACATGGTTTTAAACATATTTTTACATGRTTACCTTTTGAAAGCATGGCATGGATAGTGAATGGTTTTATTGCTCCTGCTAGGGTGTGGATCTGAGCCTCTTTTGGTCCATGTTACGGAGTGCCAATTCCACAACAGCATTTATGAATCAAGTCCAGTGTTGCTCAGGACAAAGAAAAGGTTCCCTGAGTCCTTTTTCCAGGATGAAGTCCTTAAGAACTGTAGTGGTTTAGACTGTGCTGAAARCCAAAAGCACTGCACCCACGACCTTCCCTCCCTTCCCCCCACCGGAGAGGGAAGAAGGGAGAGCGAAAGCCCAATTAACATGAAAATTTATGGCTTTCAGATAACATAATGTAATTGGGAGAAAGATATGTATGTGCTCCAAGGAATAGTCAGACAGGCTGAATAACTTAAGTTGCAAAATAGATTTATTACTACAAACTACTAAGAATACTACGGCATTGGGGAGGGAGGAAAAAAAAAAAAACAGAGACGGGGAAAAGTTTACAAGGAGAAGAAAGATAAAAAAAATGGATGTTTTAAGACACCTGTTATCCTTTCCGGGGATCCGTCTCTTTCCCAGATCTATCCCTCTCCACCCCCCATGTTTTCCCGCCCACAAAGTGGGGCAGGAATGAAAGTCTAACACAGATCAAACCACTCATTAGTTGTACTCCAGCATCATAGGAGAAGTGTTCTTACAGCTCCAAGCTGTGGAAGGTTTTTTTTTTTTTTTTTTCCCCACGAACAATCAGTGCATACCGGCTAATAACGAGGCAGGATTCCTTTACCTCATAGGATAAAAGAAAGAATGTCCTTCAAGGCCAAACTGCCTTGTTTCAGCGGCATGAGACTATTTTCTCAAACCTCCTGGCAGAGCACAGCTTCTTCTAAGCATCTATTTACTTCAGATGTCATGGGGGGGCCAAGCTTCTTCCTCCTTTCTGGTTGTTTAGTCCAGTCTTTAAAAGCCAGGTTTTCTTTCCTCAGAGCAAGGTCTCTCTCTTTTTCCTATTCAGGTCTCTCTCAATGATGAAATAGTCCTTTTTCGAGAACACTTACTTTCTCCATATTCAAGAAGCACAGCAAAAAAACACAGCAAGCCAATCCCATCTTCTCCCTACTGTGATCTTGGGGTCTCCATTTTTCTTCTTACATCTCCTCACCCTCCTGCTCTGTTTTTCCCAGTGCATGATACTAAAACTACATACTAACAACCTAAAGCTAACATGGCGGCCGTCCCTATCTTGTTTTGAATTCTTCTTAAATGCCAGATAATACGTCATCACAGAGGTGTAACCAACCTGTGCAATTGGCCCAGGCCTGATGATCAGCCTGTCCATCACCCTCAGAGCCACAATGGATTGGCTCTGGAACACAGGGGGTAGGGTTTTTTTTTGCTGGAGAAGAAAGGGACAGTTTCTAGAACTTCTCACAGCAGCCATCTTTGTGGTTTCTTGATCCCATCCCCCACCACCAAAAAAAATCGGACCAAGTAAAACCATGACAAGAACAAATAAATGTTTAACTCTGACATTGCATCCCAGCGCAGCATTAGCCAATACACCCAGAAGTGTTTACAGGGTCCTGCCACAGCCGTATTTCCTGTTCTGGCATTCTCATCTCCAGCAGTGCATTAGAGGCATTGCTGATTCTGGTGGATCACGGGGTCATATTGGTATCGTATGGGTGATGGAGGAAGGGCAGGCACAGTAAACATTGCCAAAAGTAATGCAAATGACAGGAAGACAAAAATATGGCTAATTTGCTTAGAAAAGTCAATGAAATGTCAAGGCTTGAAACAGGCAGACTTTGATGAGTATAGAAATACAGAGCTAGTGTTGAACCAACACTAAAAARTTCAAATGCCTACAAGGGTCATGCCTGCTGTAAACAACTGATTTATCAACAGCTTTGAATATGTAATCCAAGGGACTGTATCCATGTCTTTGCACTGCAGTACCCTGCAAAGAGATGCAAGCAGACAACTATTCATTAAGGTGGTCTTATTACTGTAATGGGACCCTCAGAGCCTGATATTCTTTACTGAAATTAAAATAATTAATGCACAAGCCAGACTACCTACAAAGCTAGTAAAGGTAAGGGCTGCTGAATGGAATGAAAGAGTAYTTAAAGAAATGGTGCAACAAAAAGAGGGATAAACATAAATAAGTCATTTGTCCTGCTAATCTTGAAACATTCATGCTCTTGTTCAGAATGAAAAAGTTGCCCAAGACAAGTAAGTCTATTGTACTGAAAAATATTGGCTGCCTGGTGATTTTGGAAAAAAATATGCCATGTTCACAAATACCTCCCCTGACCTGTTTATTAAAAAGGACAATAAATGACAGAGCAGTAAATATTCAGAGCCTGGGAGATTTTATCAGGCATAATGTTTCTGGAAAAAATTTGTATGATAGAGTTGGCTGTGGGAAGAACTACAAGTTCAGATCTTTCTCAGGTCAGCTGATTCTGTTCATTTTCTAATTCCATGTACAGTTGCTATTTAGCATTTTGCCAATCTTCTGGGAAAGTTTGTCAAACAAAGGTTTTGAACGTGACTTGCACAGATTGCTGACTGCCTTTCACAGCCTAGACATTTTATGAAGTCCTTCACGGGTGACTGTGTTTTGTTTTATTTTWAAATGTATTCCATAAAGGAAGAATTCTGAACTAAGCCACTGTGATTGCACTTAATCAACTTGCAAACAAAACACAGAAAAGAATTCATTATATTACTAGAGTGAATTCCTGCTATATAAGGATAGTGTCATTATGAATAGAGCTTATTGAAACCAAAATGCCTGAATTTATTTATAGATCTTATGTACAAATGAAAGGARGAAAGTAGTTTAAAAACAGCCAATACACTTGCTGTGATATTGGCGTTCCTAAAAGTTAGCTGCAGTAGGGGCAAGTCACCAAGGGTGAGATTTTGTGCTCAGTGTTTGCCTCTATCTGCTGCTATTGAAGTTTGCAGGAAATCTTCATTTACATCACAGGAAACAAAATTATGTCAACCCTAAGCTCTTCTGAAAATATGCACTTTTAACAAATGGAGAAGGTTGCAGCTAATGTGACTTTAGTGTTTCATCAGCACTAGGAAGCAGCATCTGAAAATGTTAAGCATTTAATCCTTAGAACCACAGAAATGTTTTATTTCATCCTTAGAACTACAGAAATATTTTAAAAACAATTATCAGGAGTTCAGGGAGGTTGATTCCAGAATGAGGACAAATAAACAACCTCTAAATAATATCTTCTTCCTTAAGGTTAGGTGCAGTGTTCCTTAAGGTTATTTCTCWAAAAAAGCCCATATAATAACAGAATTTCGTATTAAGCTAAGATTCTTTTTATATGCCTTGCAAAAAGTAGCAGCTTAAATAAATTACAAAGAGAACTTTTTCAAACCATATTTAATCCAATGAAAGAAAGATGAGCCACTTAGTGGTTTCAAATATTTTATACCACTATGGTAATTTCTGGTGCCAGCATCCTACCAACATCTGTACTGTTTCTCAGAAAGGAATGCTACATTCACTGTAAATGCTACCAAACATTCCTGGCTTACAAATGAAGGTACCCTTGCTCCACTGCACTGATGTTAGTCACAAAGAGTCCCACAGGAGTCCAGTTGAGTTACCCCAGCAGAGAAGAGTTGGATCACAGTCAGGCCTTGTACCACAATGTGTAATTCATGAATCTCTTGAAAATAACTAGTACTCTAATGCCATCTCTTTCATAATCAGGAAGTTAAGCATTTCCTGGCCCTGGCCTCAAAAATATATCATGTCAATTTAKTGGAAGAACTGCACAGAYTTCTGGCAACWTTTGTTGTTGTTATTATTATTATTTACTTATGATAATCAGCACACACAGTCTTCTAGTCACTGTCCCAAAGAGCTTATCTAAAGAGCTTTCTCCCTTGTACATGGTTTTCCAAGGGACWTGAATTGAAGCCAAGCAGAGCTGCAAGATATTTTCATTTGAGGGTCATATCCTAGCATGGGATATATCATGGAATATATTTCAAGCAGAGCTGACTAGGAATTTGGCTCACTTGCACTTTGGCTGATGTTGGTGYTGCCCATCAGGTTCACGATGACAAGTGAACAGGAAATTTCACCACTGCGTCATCAGAATGTTTCAGATTGCTCCAGGTGCAGCATGGAGCCAACCTCTCTGTAGAAACCCTGAGATGTGATACACAATGAAATCACTGTCTCTTGCTCTCCAAACAGTGTGCCTSAATAGGCTGCGGTGAAACCTCCCCAGGGAGACAACGGAAGCTGATCACTTCAGTCATTTAGAGCTGCATAGTAGGAAACACTTATGAATATACTRTGGGGAGCAATTCTTCTTGGCAGAGTCTGTGTTAAGTGATGTAAGAGATGGCTTTTCAGCTCTTATTTCTATGCCTTTGAGGATATAGTGTTGCTATKTGCCTTTTTAAGCAGAGTCCTGAGCCTCAGAAGGAATGATACAAAAGAGGAGTTAATCAAATAACTGATTTCCTTGCATGCTTTCTTTGTACTCAARGAGTGTTCAAAAGTGAGATTCTGGGCTAGAGGCAAACACTGGTAGAGTTACAAGAAGCTGAGAAGCAAAGTGTTTATTGGTRTCCCTTTGGGTCTGCTTTCCCTATTGGGTGCCTTCATATTTTCTGCAATGCCACCCTGCACAGATGCTTTCCTTGATAAACGCTGGAAGGTTTCGAATCCATGTCCAAGACTTTTATGTGCTGTGACATCTGCAAGGAACTGACAGATAATCACAGCTTTGCAGATTCAAAATGGGAATAGTTCAATTAAAAGAACAGGAAACAAAATATTTTTCACTAATCAGAGGGTGTTCAATGATAGATATACAAAGRCTGTGATCGTGTTCATACTAGTTCTTGCTAATCTTCTATCACTCTTTTTTACAGATTTTCTTTTTCCTCTTCAACAAGTTTTTCATTAAGTAGATGGAGCTCTGCCAGAACCAGCTTTCATTCATGTTATTGTAAATCATGGTTGAAACCTGTGGAATTATTCCTGTTTTCTCCACGTATAACTTAGATGAGCTTTTAGGTTGTTGCCTTAGGGCTCAATTCATCTTGATACTTTTTGAAAAACATTTGAAAAGTAAAAGAACAGTTCTGAGGCTTCTTTCTTTCTTTTCCTTTCTTTCATTCTTTCTCTCTTGCTTCCTCAGCACCTCTCTCCCATCTGTCTCTTCCCCTCTTTCTTGTCTACTGCCCCAGGCTCATGTCATCTTCCCCAACTTTTCAAAAATGTAATTKTGATGAGCTAGTGAGGTAATTTGGAACACCTCCCAGCACTCCTGCAATGYTGTGGTAAAAATCTGAAATACCCACAGTTCACAGTTGCTACAATGGCATACCTGCCATCTGTTTGTTCTCTCACCTGCAAGCCTTTTCACATATTAAAATCCTCTCTTGTCTAAAATCATGCACACTGTTAAGCTTCATAAAGGCATGAAATGTGAGACACAAGTAATAGCAACCTACTTATACAACAGCATTTGCATTAGGATYTTCTTGTTGCCTTAGGTGGAGTTCAAGTATTTGCTTTTGTATTTCCATTTTTAGGAAAAAAATTGTTGAATTGTTACGTTTTTGGTTGACTCAGAATCTGAAGTTAATGCTGCTCAAGTATTCTGACTATCATTTTAAAGTGTCCCAGTCTCTTGATAGCTTGGCAATCTTATGCTAAAATTGTGTTATATTAAAAGAATTCAGGAACATGGTCAGTGGAGCACTAGACTATTCACTATGTTATGAAGACAGATGTGCTGTGGAAATACTTAAGTGATTACACAGAATAGATATGATATATGACACAACAACCCCTGACTGAAACTGGCTTCCAATTCTATATAGGTTGCAAGTGAATCATTCCAAATTTCCAACTCAATGTGTCATAAATGCACCAAGTAATAGCTAGAGATGGCAATTTCTGCTCTGCAGCTGCTGAAGGTGCAGTCACTGGACTTAGAGCAATGATGTTCTCTGACACTCCAACTGGGCTTACAAAGGTGAAGCAGCTCCAGCATGTGCAGGTGCTCAGTATTTAGCCTGGCACAAAGTTGCACCTTTTATCAGGCACTGTGCTAACAGGGTGGCCCAGAGTATGTTGTTCCAAGGAAGGATTTCTTCCTCTTTCCTTTCTGCTTTCTTCACGTCATCCTGCTAAATCCAGCTCCACCACACACCTCAAAATAGCTGCTACAAATCTTGCTTGCAACAGGGCACCAAAATCTTGCCAGTATCAGRGCCTTGGAAAGCCAGGATGGAAGATGGTGCTGAAGAGCAAAGCAGTTTCTGCTTTCAGTTCTAGAAGCTGTACCTATCCTGCTCCTCCTGGTCTCTTCCTGCAGCTCTGTTCTCTCTCTGACCACTGGTGAAATAATGAGACCCTGCTTAGCACAAACCCTCATGTTTGGGGAAGCAGACATCAATTTTGCCTACCCTGCAGGTGAATTTTGAACTGATTCTTGTAACCTAGTCATGAGCTTCAAGTTTTAGATCAAAAAGTATGATTTATTTCAGTTTTATGTGTATCTTTCTCAGCAGGTAGCACTGTCCTTTAGTTCATCATCCTTTCATAAATTAAGTATTGCTTGAGATGGGAGGTCACACAGCCCATTCCTTAAGGACTAATTATTTAAAGTTGGCTTCCAGCAYCTTTTTGTACATATAGTTTGGGGCCAAAAGATACATCTCTTCTTAGTGTTTAGGAGATCCTCGATAAGGAGAAGCTGAAAAAAGAATTCTGTGTTGAGTGCTGTAATTGCTGACACATTCCTGTGGTGTACTTAATCATTAGAACAGCTCACTTAAAACAATATTTTCTTTATAGAAAGGAAGCTGGTAATCGAGTTGTTGTGCTTCTCTGCTTTGCATTTTCAGTTAAATTTTCAGCTGGCATTCGATGTATGGTTGCTGGTTAGCAGAGCGTGTTGATTCAAATTTTCATTACCCTACTGCAAGCTGATTTTGYTGAATGGCGCTTAAGCACTTGATTGCTGCAGATTTTCATGTATGYGCCTTTTGGATTTTAGTCATGAATGTGGGCCATTTTAAAATGCTGCAATCTATAATTACACTGTGTTTAAAATGGCTGTGACAGAGTTTTGGATTTGGTCAAGTCTGTCCTCAAACCACAGTGACCAAAATCAACTGGTTGTGGAAACCATGCAAGGAAATATATTTTGTAAAGTGCAAATTTAGCCCTGAAGTATATGAGACTAAGTGGAGTCTTGCCAAAACATCCCATTTTACTGTCTGGAGATGAGCTAAACCTGCATTATTGGTGAGTTTCATCTGTTTGTGACCAGAGCGTAAAGTGATATAGAGAAAGAGTAGCCCTACACAAATCCTACCCTAAATCCTACAAATCCTTGCTAAGCTGACAATCCAGGTTGTTCTCACTATGGTCTTGTCACTCTCCATCACTCAGTATCGTTCTCAGCTGTGAAATGCCATCATCCCAATGTTGCCCTCGCTGCACAACAGCATATGGGCCTCACCTGAATCCCAGGCGCTTCTCTCAGAGCTGCTCTCTCTGCTCAGGCTGCCTGTGCCTGTACCACCCTCCCTCAACGTTTTTGGGCACTTTGGAAACCATCAGAATGAATTCAGAGGGGTTTATGCTGCAGAAACAAAATGAAGAATAAAGGAAAAATGATCACCTCTATGCTGTGAAATACTGACCTTCCAGTGGAGAGGGCTCTTTTCAAAAAAGCCTGGAGTTAGTTGCTGTCTTCCATGATACTTTTTTGAACTTTATTTGCCCCAGGAAAATATAGAATATGGACTTCATTGCCTTGGAATTAATTTGATCTCTCTTCAAGTTAGGTATCTTGTCCACATTTGCCATCTTTGCTCCTTTGGAAGGTGGAAGGAGGGTTACCCATACCTGAGGCAAGCAATTCAGTGCACCTATCTGAAACATCTGCATTAATATGGGATTCTCCKTGTGTCTAGAAGTTGTATAGGCAATTAACTTAGGCAAGGTGSTAATCTTTTATGTCTTGGGTTAGGTCAGCTGAATCCTGCACAAATGAGTAATTGCAGAAGTTCTTGGAGAGTGTGTTGGATGGAAGGGGTTGCATTTCTAAGCAGGTATTTACAAAACTATTTACTATGAGATTAATATTTTTCAGCACACAATAAAAAGTTAGGAAACCACCCTGAATGACGTCCTACTGGCTGAGTTAAACCTATGTGCCTTATTAAAAGTCACTGTCTTTTTTTGTTACAGAAATGGAAAATGAATACCACAAGACACTKCTGGAAAATCCCGAAATAATTAATGCAGATGTAAGTTGCCTGGGCACGTCAGTTAAAACTTTAAATCCTGCATACTTTATTTAAAAGACAAGTTAAAKCTCACAAAATTACTAAGATCCATTAAAAGAGATGTGTACTCATAAAAGTCATCAAGCCTGTGKACTAGAACTTTTGTCAGCAGTGCTCCCTGTGCTCTCTGGTGTTGTTGAATGAAGAGCATATCCCTGCCATGAACATTGAGTTCACACCATACCCAGATTTTTTTGAGATCTGTACTGTTTCAATATCACTTGAGAACACTTTTTAAGCAGTATTGAAAGATCCATGAGATCTGATAAGATATAATTCTGCCATGAATTAACATTGAAATAATAGATATGTCTGGACTGATCACCTAACTTCCTTTTCAGGTCAACAGAAAGAAAAATTCCCTGGGAGACTCATCTTATCCTGCAAAAGGCACGTAAACAACCAGCAAGCCCTTTCTACAAAGGATATGAAGGTGCCTATTTAGGTTAATAAAATTTGGTTAGTCTAACATCAGGCAAGATGAACAAAACATTCTTCTTTTCAGGTCAGGAGAACGCAACACTTACAAAGCAAACATCTAATCAGACAAACTGCTGGAAACTGTACAGCAGTACCACGTCCAACTCCTTAGTTCAGGTTTTAACACGTGAAATTATTTCTAAGAAGTCTAATTAAAAGAGGATTAAAAATTTCAGCTGATATTACAGATGTTACCATTATGCCCTACTTCCATAGACATACACCTCTGCTTGCTTCACCTTTTGTTGTTTGAGATCTATTTTTAATCCAARTGTTCTTAGAAATTCTTYGTACTGTGAAWYATTAAACTSCAYTGGCAGCTCAGGAAAAAGGACAGGGAAAAATCTCCAACACAGATTTCTTGAAGCCTCAGTTTTCTTTTAGACACTGTTAAAAGACTSTTGGATAGGTTTTCAAGCCAGGCTTCAAAAGAGTAATACAGTAACAGAACTGCTTAAGATTTAATTGTTAAGTGGAACAATTATTTCATAGTGTGAATGTCTCAAGTTCAGCCTTCCAGTACTTTYTGAGCTTGAAATGCTTTGCACCAACAAATGGCCTCACAATTTAATGTAAGCAAAACCTTTTACTGGCATAAATTTTTCTGTAGTCACCATGAGGGAAAGAAAAAGGGAAGGAGAGTGTTGATTCACCCTCTGCTATGTCTCAGATATTGTTTATTCTACAATGYATTATTTATTTTAGCTTGGTATTTCTTTTTAAAATGTCTTCACTGGACTAGACTGCTACAATTTTAAGCYTCACAGGGAAATTTTAGCAAGTTATGAATAACCAGGGAGTGGGATTTCAATGTAATTCGGGAATGAGAACTAAGCAGAGAAGAATATTCAACCTTTTCATGGAAGGATTGAGTATTCTTTTCAAAGTCATATATCAAAAAGCCACATACAATGGAAACATTCTCTCTCCCTAGAACATAAAAGAAGAGGGAACTGCCTGTTATGTGTTCTGAAATGATCCCTTTTCATTACARCTTCAGAATTTTTCTCTCTGGGGATCGCTGACTTCAAACCATGRAGAAAGGGAGAAACGACATCATACTATTCCCATTAAAAGCAGCCATGTGTAACCTATATTTTTTCCTTTCCTCTTTTTTTCCCYCCATTTCACAATAATATTTGCATTCCAAAAAACTTCATCTTTTTTTTTTACGCACTGAGGTTAAGCAAATGAGGTTGCTGCTGACAGCGTTGTTCATACCACTTGCGTGCTCCTTGTTTTAAGCCAGCACGAGAGAAACTGCTAGGTCTGTGTGAAATTCATTAGAAAACAAAACATTCCGYCTTTCTTCATTTGGTCTGGTCCTTCTTGTTTACCATAATTAAGTTATGAGCAAATCATCTCACACACTAGGAATACAAAATTCTCTGAGTCTTGTAAAAGCATAAGTRAGAGCTGACTTGATTTTTTTGAATGGTCCCATATACTGTATATTCAGAAAATGCTTGCATATGAACAGTCAGAAAATAAATAAGAATAAAGGATTCAGAGAAAAGAGAAGAAATCTAGAGGAAATGGAATGCGTATTATAAGGCAAAGGTTTCATCTGACTTTTAATAGAGTGAMGAAATGCAAAATTAACAAAGAACAGTCAGTATAACACAAGGAATATAAAAGAAAAAGCAACATGGGCCCAGARAAGAATTTTTCCAGGTTCAGTTAGACTGAATCAAGAAACTGGCTTTGGATTTATCAATATTAGAAATATAAAATAAGAAGAGTTTCGCAAAGAAAGATACAAACTGTGTATGAGGCATGGACTAAAAAACAAAAGAGAAAGCAGCACTTACCATTCATGTATTGTTCTTTACATCTTCAAAGCAACGTACAGTCATTATCAATTAACTCCTGKACAATATCTGTTTAAGGCAAATAATTCTCTTTTTACAAATCAGGATATTAAAGTAGAAATGTAAAATAGCTTTACTAGGGACCCCATAGCATTAGGAGACCACTTTAGTCTCATTCTTCTGTTCATCACTCCAGATGATAAAAGACTAGTAATCAAAAGACCTATCTAAAGAACACTACGTAATGCACATTTTCTAGTTTCCACAGTCAAATCACAGCAATTACAGGGGCCATTCCTTATGAATTTCTGAAATATGAGCTATCAGAAAAAAAAAAAATTAGATAACAGCATAAAATACTAAAAAGTCAAAAAAGTTACATTAAAAATTCCATATTTTGTAAATAAAAGGCAATGTGARAACATTCAGATGAATTTGTCTGGAGGCCTGAGATGGTTTCTCAAAGCATATTTTGCCAATCCTGTTGCTGCGCTTACTTAAGCCTGGACTCTTTCAACTCTAAGCATCCTGACAAGATGGTGCCAATAATATCTAAAGCAATTCACGTGTTACAAGCAAGATCAGCAAGTGTATTTAACATTTGCATGTTGATGCAAACGCATGGTGGAACTTGCTGGAAACTTCAAATTACTGACCTTTGCAGCATACACAGGGTGACTGCATTTCTGCAGCCACAYCAATTTAGGAAGACTCCATGGACGAGATTTGTATCTGTAGCTGGAATTGCTAGTGAATAATAGCAAATCTGTTTTGAGCTCATTAGAGAAGTTTGTCTTCTCTGAGGGTGAAGACTAAATCTTGCTGTGGGGGTTGAAATTAAGAGGCATTCTAAGSATGTCCATTGTTACTATCAGTGTAAAGAAAATGACACTTACAATACACTATGTTTGAATAGGATATAAGATTGTTATGATCACATTCTATTTGCTCTAATAACAACACAGTACTGGAGYATGAATTCTGCTAAAGATTAATCTTGTCTTTTCTGGAATTTAGGAGAAAARGATTGTATACTGAAAATACTTCTGGTTTTTCCTAGTGCTTCCAAAGACTAAAGCATGAGTATGTTTCTTACATTGCTCATTGATTCATTTTCTCATCTATACTGGTTTCCAAAATGTTTTCMAAAATGTTTGCTGGACAGCTATGGGAGGCGATCTGAATGTCCAGTACGCCCCGAGTGACGTTAGATTCCTCTTTTGTTTTATGAAAACTGTGTTCTGTATTATTCCCAGCCTTTAAGTGGTTTGTGATCTTTTCCCACTGCAAATCATCTGCAAAATTGATTAATATGGTTTCTTCCAATCATTCCTGAAACTATTGCACGCAGAAAACCCCCAGAAGGCACCTTCTCTCAATTAGCACTGGGGTTTTTTTGAAGGCATTTCTCTGCATTCCCATACTACAGATTATGACATCAAACAATTGAGATTAGGATCAGAGTCTGAACAAGCAGGAAGGACATATGTTCTTAGGGGAAAAGATCTCACACACAGAGATATTTTCAGTAAATGGCAGATTATAAAAGCTCAGCAAAAAACCCAGGCTTTAAATTGGCTTGTTTTAAATGCTATTTGTTCCTCTGCCATTTTAAAGAAACATTTGGTCCTCATGAACACAGAAAACCAATAGCATGTGACCCAGTCTGCCCTGCTGGGGTAGGCACCCCTTACTCATATGGAAGCTTTTGTCAGAGCCCCATGCATGGTGGTGCCAGMTTTTACCATGCTTTCCTGAGGAACTGAGGTGACTTGCTCTTGGTTTAGACCTCAAAGAGTTTTAGTCAGCAAAGAAGAGCCCATTTTTATGGTTCATCTCCCTTATTTCTGCCTCCAGAGAAAGAATAAACCAGGCACAGGCAGGGAGGCAGAGACTGACAAAGCATTTCCTGAGGGAGGGCAATCTTGCCATTAAGCGTCTGTCTATCCAAGTTGCCTTTTCTTCTTTCATGAGTAAGGATGGGAGGAGGAGAGATTTGGAGGTGTCACATAGCCACAGACCTCTCCTTCCAAGGGCTGGTGAGAAAGCAAGGAGGTGAAATAAAGGCTAAATTSCCCAAACTCTGGCTGAATTGTGATTTTTTGATCCTTTTTAGGTCTGCTGAGGCACAGAATTAGGAGACTTGTCCTTGTTCTGGAGTTCCTGCTTCATTGAAAGCCCTGTATTTTCTTAAGTGTGAAGCAGCAACATAAGAAGAAAAGTAACCCCAGTTCCTGTCACTGGGTTGGTTCTTTTATTTTCTGTGGGGTTTTGAATTGTGCAATGGTCAAAGACAGGCTTCCAGGCAGAGGCCAGGCTCCTCATGTCAAAAATTAGGCACCAACAGTTCGTTTTTTGATAAAAAGCTGAGCACTRTGGATCGTGATTAATAAGTGATGAGATGTAATATATAGTTTGATAGATAATTTTTAACATTACATCATTTTTTAAGTTGATGGCAACTTTAAAGCATATTTGGTGTAGACAAGATGGCACATGAGTTTGATAACGATGATGTAAAGTAGCACAAATTAGAAAAGTTGCCTCAGCATTTAGATCTCAGAAATGTTTTTTCAGTTCAGAATCCTTTATTTTGGGGAACTCATTTGCCTACTTAAATCAGGCACAAGCTCATTGAAACACAAGGATGATGATATTAGAAATTTGGGCCTGTATTTTGAGAGTGAGTTATGTAAACAAGTTTATTTATAAACGAAAAATTCTAAAATTTTGGGATCCCTTTGGTTACCCAAAGCCAGTACTTCCTGGGCATTTTCCTCAGTGATGCACCTTCTCCAATCAAAAAAGAAAAAAAGCTACACAAGTGGTGAGATGCATTTGAGCATTCATTATTTCCGTGGTCGATAACACAAGAGCTGCATGACAATGGAAGCAGCAAAGCWATTAAACTTGTCCACATTATTAAAAAGGGGCTGTTTGTCTAGTCCCAGTACATTAAAATGTTCATGTTATTGTTTCAAATCACAGCTATCCCTGACTGAAGTTGTAAGAGAGTGGAACCAGCCAGAAGAGTGTAGTGAGAAGTGCAATTTAATCTTCTTGTCACTTGAAGGATTTCCTGTTTTCTACATGAAATCTAGGTTAATACATACTTTAAGGGTTTTTTTAAAAAATTAAGTGCTTGCACTGCCTACATAAAATAGCATTTTATTTGTTCACCTGACATTTTTATGTAAACTCCAAGCCCACTGTGAACTTCCTTATAAGCAGTAATTTTCAGAAGGTGTTTTAATCAACATCATCACTTAAAAAGTGATCAGATGACAATGTTTAKCTCTTAAAATAATAACAGAAAACTGTATGCTTAATCACTTAATTCTCTTACTATAATTCAAAGGAAACAATTGATCTGATCCAAACATTTATTCATACTTAGAGAAGAAAGCTATCTTAAGACAAAGAAAATACTTAAATTCTGTGGTCTAGTCCTATATTGTCTGGATATCTGAAAATATCATTCTAACATTTCCCCTGAAAGGGATTCTTTCATGGAGAAAACCAAAAGAAAAGGAAGTGGGAAGTTTGTTGGGCAATGCTTATTTTTTGTGAACCTACAAACCCAGGCTTAAGTTGGTTTATTGGGTCAGATGATACTTCATCACATAAAAAAAAACCCATCTTTAAGAAATTAAGCACATCCTAGTGGCTTACTATGTGCATTCCATTTATATTTGAATGAATTAAACAATGCATTTTCTTAAGAGGCAAAAGGAAACTTTCTTTCCCCTACTCTTCTGATGTTTAAAGTTTTCCAACCACATATGGTTGATGTGCTGGAGCAATGAAACCAAGAAAAAGAGTTTAGCGCTGTAATTTCATGAACATTAGGAAACATGAGAGCCCACTGTTACATAGTTGACCCAGAAATCAATTTCTTGACTATAGATGCTTACTAGTTAAAAAGAATATTATTTAATTGATTACAGCAGCCTTCATTGTGCTATGGATTGGAAGTTGAGATAAAAATTATTTTGCAAGAAAGCAGAAGGTTGGGTACAAATGAGAGGGATAAGATAGCATAGGGAAAAACAAAAAACAAATTTTATTGTATASAGGTTTACTACCACATGGAAAAACACAAATACAATGTTGTTAAGATAGGAATTTCTCCTGGAAGCAGGAAAGGTGAACAGTACTGTTGAGGACAACCCTGAACTAGGCATACAGGTGTCTAAGAGGCTTAGGGATGTTAAAAAAAAAGGAAGATGGAAATAAGACCTAATTCCTATGCCTCTGCAAGATAATGGCCCAATAGTAGGAAGTGAAAGACATAGGCATGACACTGCCTGAGTTCACACTAATGTTTATCTGATTTTTTTCTATTCCTGGGACTTACAGAAAAATCAGAAAAGAATTTAAAAAAGTAGATTATTTTGGTAGCCTCCTTTTCAAAATGGAAATTTGTATTCCAAGGCCAACACTGTCTTCTGCCTCTTCAGCTGGAAAAATTCACAGACAAGTCTAGAAAAGTTCTATTTTCCTAACTTTAGGTTATAGGTATTTCCTGGAAATTGATCTGTGCAAATGATAATAAAGGCAAAATTTGGAGAACTGAGTTATACCTAGGCCAAGCACTGAATACAGTGAGGCAAAAATGAATTAAAAGAATTAACAGTTGATTTGAATTCTGTGTGCAGAAGGATAGTGAGAAAATAAAGTTAGAAGAGATGACATTCCTTAGCAAATAATGTGTGTTCTGACTGCATTTTTCTACGGACTTTGAAGTCTGGTGAATATGGCTTCAGGAGGCCATTAAAATGAGAATTACAGTAACTGATGCAGGAAATAATTATGGTGTGACCAAGAATGATTTTTACAGAGATGGAACTTGGTAACATTTCAGAAAAAGTAGCAGAAATTCATATAGGGTTTTTCTTCTTGTTGTTGTGTTTTGGTGGGGTTTTTATTGTTGTTTTTGTTTTTTGTGTTAAAGAATAATCATGGATTTGTAGTTTCAGAAATTAAAATCTGAGATACAGAGAGTAGAATTGATGTCTCAGTGATGGAACCCTCAACTGACAAAATAACTTTATTCAGAAAAATATAATACAGAGAAGCTGAAAATCCTGGCAAGAAAAAAGTAGAGTATGGAGATAGCAGAAATGTACTTCTCTGATCAAAGAGGGATCTTCAGCTGTTGTTCATGAGTGCTCATAATAAATTTGTTTCTTAAGCACATATTGAGAACATCTCATTCTTGATTTGACTCATATCTCTTTAGCAGCATTTTCATTCCTAGGTAAGACTTTACTTTTCCTTGTCTTTCCCTTTAGAGAGTGTGCAAAGTACTTCTTCGTCTTCCTCGCAGGTGAGTTATGGCTAGTGTCAGCCCTAGTYATCCTTTGCAAACAGAAAAAAAATGTATTAACTTTTAATAATCTGGTTTTTCTCTTACAATGCTGAACTCACAGAAGCAAAGCTCCTAAATCACATGCCAACTCATCCAAAAGTATGATTTTTAGTTGCACGYTGTCTATGGAAAAACATTTGTACAAAGCATGGAATGCAGATGTCCTCAGTTTACATACAYCACTGACAAATACCACTAAAAGTGAGGTTGACAAATGACATGATGGCATTTTCATTATTGTCAGCTCCTTCTATATAGCCTAGAATTTTACTAATAAATAATACTAATAAATAATACCAATAAAATCTAATGGCAGCTTTGAAGCACATTCAACAAGTTTTAAAGCTTAAAATTTAAAGAAAATATTCTTTCCCTGAAATAACACTTTTGTCCTAAAAGTATTCAGATATTGATTAGCAAATATTTTTGCTTCAACCATAACAATGCTTGTGGTTTTTTCCTTGTTTTTGTTTTACGAAATGTTCACATTTTTAGGACAGTGCCATTTTRATGTGATTATGTACCTATCATTCTATTTTTAAATTTCCAGCTGTTATCACCCCTAGGTTGCCCACTGATATGAAGTGTGGGTAAGTTTAATTTTTGAAACTGTACTCTTTCTCCACACCTTCACAGCACTTTATTTTTTTCAGCCTAGATAAATTGGATACATCAAAAGACTTTGTATTACTCTTTTTGTTTCATCCTATGCCAGTCTCATCATTTCATGATACACAGCTCTTTCTTCCTTCAACAGTTCCCTTCAAACATTTCTACAATACCTTCTGACTGTAGCAGGTCCCTGGTTTTGAGATGTGTTTATATAATTTGGTGGTCCTAAAAACCTGTCTCTCCTTTTGCACTCATGCTTACCCAAACCCCGTTTTCAACCCCTCTTTCAACATTATTTCTACCAGACCACATGGGAGATCACAAAACTAACTTCATAAATTCCCATGCTTAGGCATCAAAGAACCTACACCAGCCCTGTTGGCATTGCAAATCATATTACATCTTTTGTAGATTGATACACATCTGCAGGGGACAAGATCTTTCTCATATATCTTTAAAACTGTGGCTTAAAACTTGAAAAAGAAGAATTAGCATTTTAATATAAACACAAGAACATAGTTTACTTGTGAAATGCACTGAAGTCATCCAGAACAGCATATTCCAAACAGAAGTACACCACATAAAACATGCCTTCCTCGGCGGCTAYAGCTCTTTCTGTTTCATGTATACAGATGTTAGTGAGGACAATATGGGGAACATCTCATGTTGCACTCTGATGACTACCAAGAAATACTGCTGACAGTCTCTTCTCCTGATCTCTCTCCCTCTTCATTCAGCTCAGCTCTCTGMTCCACTGGAGGGAGTTTACATTATAAATTACAGGGACACTAGAAATTTCTGAAGGTGTGTTTAGAGGACCCAYGGAGACTTTGGGCTTTTTGTGAAAAAGGAGGTGTTTACTCACATATTTCCTGGCTCTCAGTGGCTTCAGTGGCAGTCACAGGGCTGTATGTTGGAAGGTGGGGGAAGAAGAGTCTGTGGATGAGTGATACAACCACTGAATACACCAGGCAATGCTGATGGGTATCAGCCTCACAGGAGATATCAAACTGCCCTTGGGCCTAGGTCATTTTAACAGAGTCCTGTCATTAAGTACATAAAAATCTGAGCCTCACAATGGGTATTTTCCACCCCACAGAGGAATTTTAAAATCCCTGTGTGGCACCTTAAAAACCCTGTACTGTACATATTCAGCATTAGCCCTGGTGCAAGACACTTTTGAGTAACACCTTGGCTTCCCCAGCCTGTGGCACCCAAGGCAAGCAATAACCTAAAGTGAACATCTACAAATACAGCTAGAGGAGAGAGGGCATGCTCTCTGTTTTGGAAGATTCATTCCATAAAACATAAGGTTTGAGGGGGCAACCAGCAGCTGCTCTCCAATTGCTTTTTGTTTTTTTCCTGCCTTCTGAATCCAGAACCAACATAAAAGGCAGAGAGAACCCCATTTATACAAAGATATAGTCTGGCCTCATAGGATATGGGGATTTGAAAGGAAAAGCTCAGGTGCTCCCYAGTCTAGCTGCATAATCTAATTGCCAAGTCACTATTTAAAGGGATTGATAAAAAACAAACCAAACCAAACAAACACCAAAACTCAGTGACRTTGTCTTAAAGTAGCTTGTTCATAGCAGGTATTTGAGACTGCTCCAAGAACACCTTTCAACTGAGCATCTCTGAGGACCTAAAYGAAGAAAAGACACTTGTTTAGACCTCGATGGCTTGTACAAGTCAGTTGGAACTTGGCTGCCTGTTTTTAGGATATAAAGATTCTATAACTTTAGATGCCACCTGGATTAGGTAGAAAGTGCAAAAGGACATTCAGGATTTTATCTTTTCATCTAGTTTATCAGCCTTTTCTCAACTTCTATTTTCTTCCTCTAGATCTGTTGACTTTAGATTTGTTCATTGAATGAGGAAGGACTGGGATATGCCTTGCAGAAGGAATGAATTCTTACAAAGTTCACCCATTGTTCCATTTTTCTTTCAAGTAATGGAATGGTTTCATGTATTTCTGCCTTTTTTTATAAAGAGTTTTGCCACAATCTCTTTTATGGAGAGCAACTGCATTGTTAGTTGACAAGAGATATACATCAAGAAGAATTGGTAATGGGAAAACTTGGACTTTTGGCGTGAACCAGAGAAGGGAAAGGAGAGAAGAAGAAGGAGAAAGTGTCATAAGGTATAGCACTAGGGAATTTGATGATTTTTTTTGGTGAGAACATGAAGGGGTGAAAAATAGTCTGTGTTGTTCATTAAAAGAGCACCATATTGTTCAGACATGATCCTGCTCTTCCCAGTAAAGGATCATTGACATCTGAACCTATCTAGGAAAAAACGGTCGATGAGAAAAAGGATTTCAGTGACTACATTTCCATTTAAGCCTATGACAGCAAGACGATAGGGAGATATAAGCAGTTTCCTTAGACTTAATTCATTAAAGGTTTAAAGAAATAGAAGGGCCCTCAGAAAGCTGATGAAGTCCGGTGGCAGGTCGTAGCAGGCTTCCAGAACTTCTACAGAAGATCTGTTACTACTTAAAAATAGCAGACACTTGTTAAAATGTAGCCATTTCTCATCATTTTTAGACTGGTACTATTCATTAGTTTAGACGCCACTGGTTCCAAGAGGCCGAGGCAGTTCCTACACAATTAGAAGAAAAATATGCTTTTGACTCCCAGGAAAGTTTCCCTCCCAGCTCCCAGTTTCCCGCTCAGGCTGTTTTGTGAGGCGGGTGGTGAAACCGGCTTTTGTGAAGAAGAACCACACATGCAACCCAGACTCTTCGGACAAGGCGCCATCATTCATGTTGCTCGCCTGCTGACAAACACTTTGGTTGTGTTGCTAAGGCAATGGTGCTGGTGTGGCAAACACATCCCTGTTAAACACCCCYGAGGGCAATGGGGACGGGGGGCAGCAGAACCAGATGGTTCCACTCATTCCCGGCAGYTGGCCACAGCTCTGTGCAGGGCTGACTAGGGAGCTGCTTTCCAGCGGACAGCCAGTTCAGAAGGCTTGTGGGTTGCTTTTCTTTAATTACCTCTTTTCGAGAAACATATCAAAGGCCATTTTCTTCTTCTAAGCAATGCATTCAGTCACTCGAAACATTTCCAGGCAGAGCAGTGTGAGGGATCACTGGGGTGTTGAAACACAGATGTGCCAGGGGTAGGAGCAAGAGGCAGACAGTGGCTGGGACTTGCAGCTGTAAAGGGCTACTGCCTATCCTGGCTTGGCCAGTGGCTATCCATATGAGACACCTCCCCCTAAAATTCTGGGTATTCGGACAATTCCACATGGCTGTGGTGAGGGCRCAGGACCTGTCATGGGAATGGGAGCAGGAAAACATGCTGATGCCAGAAAAAAGATGCAGTTAGATGCCTTCTTTTATCTTCTTTTTTTTCCACACCAAGGTTAAAAAAAAAAAAATAAAGTGCGGTGTACCTGTACCTGCTTTTATTGCATTCCTTTTATTTTCATTTCTCAGTGCTTGGAGGTGGGAGAGCGAGGTGACCACTTTGATTGGAGGGGGGGTTTGCYGTAAGACATGAGTTTCTCATCTCGCCTATGTGTGTAGATCCAGTTTCCTGTCCTTGATCCCAGATTATTTTCTCCCGTCAGGAGACAGCTGGTTTGGCAGAGCTGAGCAAGGAGCGGCTCTGCCGGCAGTGCWGGGGTGAGGGGCAGGGAGGGCGGCCATGGCGGGGCAGGAGGAGCTGCGCTTGAGGCCACATGCGGGTGACCAGCAGCGGCGAGAGGTCCTGTGAAAGCTGTCGGGACAGCCTCCCCTGGCYGCCCTCCAACCCACGCTGTTCACAGGCCTGTTCTCAGCCTCGCCTCRTCCACACGATCCAGCCAGGAACAGGACATGAATCCCTTTTTTCTTGGCCTCAAAGGGGTCCTTTGATGGGCAGGCCCACGCCTGCCATGGCTGTTTGATCCCCTGCTGCTGAGCCAGCCCTTTGCCCCCTGCCCTCACCCCTGAGCAGTCCCAGGTGACATTCCCTCACTGACATTCCCTCATCCCTGAGGTGCCCTGAGGGGTCTGATCCCTGAGCAGGGGCACAGCCAGGTCACAGCACCTCCATTGTGGGCTGTGCTCAGGCTGAGCCTTGCCTCCTGCACTGGAGCAGGCCGTGGGCGCTGGCCTAATGCTCACGGTGTGTTTGCCTGGACAATCTTTTGTCTTTTACCCCACAACCACCCTAAGACAGGAGTTTGGAGAGTGCCTGCCCCTCCAGAAGGCACAGTAGCTGATTTTCCCCGTCAGTCCTGGCTGTTTTGGGCTCCCAGAGTGGCWATCAGGGAGGCAGGCATCCCCTCGGTGCCATGGCGCAGGCGAGCCCACACAGCAGTGGCACAAAGAGGATGTTTGGCTTCGTGTGGTGTCTGGGTTTTGTGGTTGGGCTTTGGAAACCAAATCTCCCGACTTTTGTGCACCTCGGGAAAGGAGCGGGAATTGACTCAAGGAAAATAAATAAGGACTTTTAAAGACATGTTTATTTATGGACMGGCTTTCATGCATGCATCTTACAGCACTCGGCATAAAATATAATTAAAACAAGCATCACRCTGAATATGATTCAGAAAATAAAAATGTCTTTAAATACAGTTTAGYTGCCAGCAGCTCAACATTCTTCATTCCCCTGGGGAAGGAACAAGGGAGACATGAAGTTATGTGACTACAGAAGCCACAAGATATGGGTATTTTTAGAGGAAACACAACTAGGGGAAGCAACTGACCTGTGACAAGGGTTTAATACAAGAAATGCTCCTGAAGCCACCCAGCTCCTGGGGACAGTCAGGCAGCCTTGGTCAGGCCCTTGGGAGAAGGATGGACAGGGAGGTCAAGACCCACCAGCTCAGCTCCTGCAGCCGGTCTTGGGCACCCCATGGTGGTGTACCTCCACCCAAACAGATCTTYAAACACTTCTAGTGGAAGGCATGTCTGAAGGCTGGTTGACAGCAGTAAAACTGTGAGATCCTGAAAGACTGCCACGAATTTTCTGCCATTTCTGCCCTTTATTTTTCTCCATTCGCATTCCAGTCTTTAAGCAGAGGGGCAAGTAAAGTTGTCTTAGGGACACTCTGCAATGCCATTCAACCAGAGACATTGTAGGTGCTTCCTGTGACTCCCCACCATATGTGTGACCAAACTGGGACAGTCAGAGCTTGATGACAGCCCTGAAAAATTGAGATGCTTTTCTTAATATGTCACTTTTTTTGCCATCAGCATTGGGATGAGCCAGCACGCTTGCTCATAGCCTCTGTTGAGCAATCAAGGGTGAATACATGTAGAAGATGAAGTAGACTCAACCTGTAGTTGGAATTTTTTTCTTTCSTTTGGAATTTTTTTCTTTCCTTCTCATGATCATATTTTCCAAGTCAGAAGAGCACTTTTCTGAAGGTAAACACCTGTCATGCTGTAGAGCTGGAAAGGAGAGTATGGACTCACCTAATTTTTTAACCTATGGACATTTTACCACTTGTGTGACTTCTCAAAGACTTTTACCAGCATTCTTTCCACTAGACATATGAGAACAAGGGTGTTTCTCATGGGATTCAAAGAGGACTTTATTTTAAATACCTCTGGAAAATAATATGTCAGTCTAATAATGTCTGTGATTTTCCCACATGCTTCACAGCAATGCAGGGAACCTTCAACCCTTCTTCCATGTTAGTTTCGTATTTTATGTTTATTATTTGAACATTTTCTAGGAGAAGAGCCTCAAATTCATTTTCACAGAAATGTTGCTCTAAACCTGATGCAAGAGTATGCAAATATTGTGAGGCAGGTTGTTTTATGAACACATAATTAGATTTAGATGTAGATTTAGTTTTTTCTTTCTTATGTATTTAAAGTTGTCTCAATGTAATCAGCATAGTAGGTACCTGTCCCTGTTTTTTAATTTCCRTTCTGTTTGCAAAAGAAAATGCAATTCTGCTACAATTCCCAATGCAAATGAGGGCAATACCAAAACCCCAAAAGAACATGTAAAGAGGGAGGATAAAACTTGCTTAACTGCATAATCTATAGGGTAAAGTTACTCTTAAGAAAATCCAGTTTGAAATTACAGATTTATGAAAACAAAGATGTGAAGTGATAGATTTCTGCCTACATAAATAATTCTTGAAACTCAGACATTTTTTTGTCAGAAAAGCTGGATACTTTACTTGCACAATTGTAATTATATACTGCTGTAGCTCAATGTGTTTTTAAAAATGAAAACTGCATATAGAAGACTGATGTATGTTCTTACTATTTCATTTTAAATGTGTTTTCCAAGAGGTTAGATTCCACTCTGAGCTGCTTTTTCTCATACTGAGTGCTTAAATTTATTTCTAAATTCATGCATTTGGTGGATGGGTTCTCTACTTTGAAGGATATCCTTTTTACTTTGAATGCATATAATTGGATGAAAATTGATACAGACATCAGAAAATGAAGCCAACTCAAACGTCTCTATGTGTCTCATTCAAATACAGGTGCTTTAAAGGCAGTATTTTTAGTCTTGAGCTTCATCTTCCCTTTGCACCCTGAGAGAACAGGTAACAGGTAAGGAATKAAGAGTCAGCCTTGTAGCAAGGATTTCTCTGCTGAATTGACTGGAACTTTGCCACTGGTTTTACAAGCGACGTGTCTGAACTGGCATTTGCTCCTACTGTACGTGCTCTGCCATGTACTCCAAGTTTTACACAATCCAGTGGTTTCCGTCATGGGGGAATAGATATTGACTAGGACAATGCATTTGATGTAGGCAATGTATCTACTAACCTCAGTTTCCACTAACATACAGACAAGCACACAAACAACAGGAAGACAATCAGACAAACCCATAAAGCTCATAAATTACTTTGTGTGGTCATATTTCRGTACACAAATATGTACCAGCAGTCAGGGCACCTGG
The DNA here is from genome assembly GCF_030028575.1 of Malurus melanocephalus. NCBI lineage: Eukaryota > Metazoa > Chordata > Aves > Passeriformes > Maluridae > Malurus > Malurus melanocephalus. The sequence continues at coordinate 1,702,317 of NW_026623261.1, forward strand.
GCACTGCCCAGGTGTTGGCTGCTTGATGTGCATCTGCAACTTTGGAAGAGGAAAGGAGTCAAATAATGCAGTAGGAAAGTTGAAAGGTACAACAGCGATGCAGGAAAGTATTCATATTTTTGTGCAGAAAAGATGTTCTCTTTCAACTTACTACATTTGAGGAACTTCCCCAAAGATTTTTTTTCCTTTCTGTCCATTTATCTGCAGTTTGGTGRTCTGAAGAGAGAAGAGAAATGAAAAAAAAAAATGGCATTTGCAAATAAAACCCCTGTGTTGGGCATCCTTTAAAATGCTTGCAGATATAACTTTGTCTCCTTGGAGACCTTAAAATCTGTTGTATATTAAGACTAACTTGATCACAGAATAGAATCCTGTGACCAGTGTAAAAYCTACAGGCACAAAATTCTCAAAGAGCTGTATAAATGAGCTCTGACATTATTCTACTGCTCTCTTTCAGGTACCTAAATGCAAGTTTTGGCTCTCAAGGCTAAAAAATGTATTTGGTGTTCCTTCCTGATCACCAGACATCTCAGCTCTGTCCAAATGCATGGCTGTGTTTTCCCATGCGCCAGGAGGAAATGGAGCGTCTCATTGCCCTACAGCTGTGACTCCACCAGCAGTGAATAGGCGATGACAGATGGGACATTGAGTTTGGAATTCACATGATTTCTGAAATCCCATGTGCTTGCTGGTGGGCATGGCAGTGTTTATTCTCATCATTTTACACCCAAAATTTCCCTCTGCTGGTTTATCTTAGAACAGATAGAGACAATTACTATACACGTATATACACATTACTGTTATTTGAGAAAAAAGCTCAGATATTTCCTGCTCTTTTTTCCACTTCTACCTCCCACCATAGATGAGCCCAGCCCACCCTGGGGAAGCACTCTTCATGCTGAGGGCATGCATTGTGTGGGTGCTGGCAAGTGCTCAGGGGTTACGCCAGGAGGGAGGCAGCAGCTGACTCAGAAGCACTGCGGTAGCRCTGGGCTGGGGGCAGTCAGCAAAGAAAGAGCAAAGAGACAGTTCTTCTGTTTCTGGCTGCTAATGAGCTTTCGGGTGGCAGTGCTGTTCTCATCAGGACTATTTGTTTTTACAGGCTGCCCTTTGTTGACTTTAAGCTTGTTTTCCTTGCCATGCAATACAAATATTCTCAGGCGTTAAGCTTTCCTTGCCCCTACTGCCTTCTTTTCATGTGGGATCATGTAGAAGCTAAATTTAAACTTGATTGATAGCATTTAATCCAGGGAGGGTCAGGGTGCTATTTTCCTGTTAAACGTTCTCTGGTTTTCTTCTTCTGTTTACAATCATGTCTTTAAAGTACTGCAGTCAGACCTCCTTCCCAATGAAATCTTTTTTGCTTTCCTTGCCGCTGTGGGATAGTTGCTCTTAATTATGTGGAGCCTCATGCCGCTTTGTCTGATCCTAGATGGAAAAGAACAACAACTATGGGCCTTTAAACCAGATGATGCCATGACTTACATGCTCCCTCCCATTATAATAGATCGCAGGCCCCGAATTCCACTGCTCTAAACCGCTAAACATGGAAATACGAAAGCAGTCCTGGTTGTGTTTTCCCTTTCCTGACAGTCTTTGAGAAACATCTTCCTTGAGCAACCACATGCTCATAACCATATGAGTTTGTTTTTATAGCTCTGAAGACAGCAATCTTACTGTTGGTCTCAGTATTGGATGTAAGTAAAAAATTTTCTCTCTACCAGATGTCTGAGCAACCTTATACACATTATTTGCACATACTTTGAGCATGATATCTCTTGCTGATGTCAACTAACTGCATGCAAAGGCTTTTACTTATTTTACCTAGTTAATACTTTCATTGCTTCCATGGCAAAACCCTTATGTTCTTAGCAAGGTAGAGGGGTTTATGACTAGAGAAGGAAAGGCAGGGCATCCTTATTTAATACTCTACACACTTGCCCTTTCTCCTGAAGAATATATGTTCTTTTATTGAGGACTTACAGTTTTCTGTTTTCAAAAATAATTCCTCCAGCACTGATAAAATATGCATACATGCACACACACCAGAGCAAATGAAAGAAAAACATCTGAATCACTATGTGAAGTTGGAATTTTTTCTAATTGTTTAAAAAGTCCTTTCCATTTGTTTGCCACTATAGTCATGTCATATTCTTCATGATGTACCTGCAGTGTTTCTGAAAGTACATTGACAGTAATCTGTCTACACATGTGCACAAGGTTAACTCATTGGTGCTTTTCCTGTTCATTGGGGTTAGGAATTAGATTTTATGAGTTGTTGACAAATCAAGCTTAAAAAACACATGTCCTGACTGACACTATTTAAGTAGCTGGTATTTTTGATTCAGACAACCTGTGAAAAAAATGTGTTTAATACGCAGAATTTTGAGTATAAATTATTTTTAAAGTATATAGTGGAAGACAACTATCTCACAGTTTACAACCTGATATTTTGTCCAGATGGTTCTGAATTAACCAGCTGCTACTACAAGAACTGAAGTGTATATTTTCCTGAGAAGCTATGTAGCCATGTGTACACACACTCAAACCCTCATTCAGAACACATTCAAATATGTGAGATCCACCTCTTGAACTATGCAGTTGCAATCTTTAGGGCTTAACTGCTAGGAAACCAACAGCACTAGACTGACTTATGTGTTAAAAATCATGCTGGATGAAGTATCATTTGTCAATTAGAAGTGGAAAATTTGGAAATAGAAAACTGCTCTCCTGAGAAATCCAAAAACAATGCAATACCCCCACCCCAATCCCTCCAAAAGCCTGTTAAGAAAACATGAGGAAAGTACTTAGGAAGAACTAGGGACTAGTAGTTACCTAAGACCCTGTGACCCTGTGAATTGCTTGAARCAGAAGAAGGGTCAACTCATTTCCCAAGAAAGAATCACAAGAAAAAAGATAAGCAGATCTCTGCATCTTACTCATCCAAGAAGAGAGCTAGTTTTAGCTACCTTAAGCTAGTTTAGTTGAATAAAAATTCTTTGTCTATCTGGAGTGCTTTCATCTGACTTTATCAGCATGGATGCAGGACTGGCCACAGGAATGTCTGTACTAGTTGAGAGCAAATGTCCCTTTTACCTATTCTTCCTTCTCCATAAATGGATGAGAAAGGGTAAACAAGGACCAGAATGTCTTCTTTAAGTCCTCTGCCATATCCAGTTTTGAGTGAGTAGAGCTTCGGGGGACTTGATGCAGTTTGTTTAACAACCTTCAATGGATCCTTGCTCCTACTGCTTCTCCAGTCTTCGGGCCTGCATGAACTCTTTCCTTGGACAAGARCTGCTGTAGATCTTCAACCCATCCCCTTTTGTTTATTCCAGCCCTGGATCTTACAGCCTTTGTATGACGGCTCCTACCTTGGAAGAGACAATAAAAAGCTAAATCCTTCTTTAGAATAGTCATGATTTTGTAGACATCTATCACACCTCATGCAAGTTGTCTGTTTTTCAGCCTGAAGACTACTACTGCGATTAAGTTGTTCCTCTCAGATTTTTCACGCCATTCTCAACTTTTGCTGCACTTTGAGTTTTCATATATCCTTTTCAAAAGAAGGAGACCAATATATCACACACTGACATGGCATTTAGCTTCCAGATTGTCTAGAGGGCATTTTGTGCCCTCTTGGTGGGCTAGAATAACTTAGTCCAGGTTTTGAGTCTTTCAGCATTTGCTTCTTTTTTTCTTTTGGCTTACTTATGTTTTTCTATTCAATTTGCTAGAATGCATATTACAGTGGATGTTCCTTGTCTGGATTAAACTTCTTTTTTTTTGAACAATACCTTGCGTCTATTATAAAGTGCCCAGTTTTGCTGTTTAATCACATCAGCTTCCTTTTAACCTTTTCCAAGGCTTACCTAATAGATGACAAATAATGAACCAACAGCAAGATATTCAGCACCCGGTTCTGCGCTATTATCCCTATCACTYACTTAGCAACAATTTCCAACATCTTTTTAACAAGCTCCTTTAAAAAAAAAACAACACCCAAAATCAAAACCAAAGCCACAAAACCAACCAACCAACTGAAAAAAATACAAACTCTCCTAAAAAACACCAAAAAACTCCAGAAACCCACAATTCTCCCTGAGAAACCATACACAATTTTTTTTACTTTATGACCTTGATGTTCTGAAAGACATTAAGTACAAGTACATAAGAATCATGCGTGGAGAAGATTGGCAGACCCAAAGCGGATTCATAAAATCATAGAATGATAAGGGGCATGGACMTTAAAGATCATCAAGTCCCAACCCCCCTGCCATGGGCAGGGACACCTCCCACTATACCAGGCTGCTCCAGGCCTTTTCCATCTTGGCTGTGAACACTGCCAGGATTGGGACATCCACAACCTCCCCGGGCAGTGCATCACCACCCTCACAATGAAAAATTTCTTCCTAATTTCTAACTTAAATTTCCCCTCTTTCAGTTTGTGCCCTTTACTCCTTGTTCTATCATTACAGTTTCTGATGAAGGGTCCCTCTCTGCTTTCCCTGTAGGGCCCCTTTCGATACTGGAAGGCTGCTGTGAGGTCTCCACTCAACCTTCTCTTCTCCAGGCTGAACAGCCAGAASAGAAGGTAGTGACAGAAGGACCAAGACTTTGGCACAGGTTTGCTCATAGACTGGGCTAAGCCAGTCATGAAACCTCACCCTTGATTTATAAACACTAATTATCTTTTAATGTTACCATTGTAATTAATACTCTACTCCAATTTCTTCACTTATATCGCTCCCTGGGGGAATAATTTATATTTTCATTGTGTTTCTTCGTAGAGAAAAGGCTAAGAACTGCATTTTAAAAATGCATGAAAGCCTAGTAGTCCCTGTTTTAAATCAGTTGGTGTTAAATGTCTCTCAAAAATATTATCTTAAATCTTATTAAMTGTATTATGTCTGTGACTAAAGCAGAATTGTCTAAGCCTGAACATCAGTGTTACCTTTGTGCAAATTTAATGAGTGTGGAAGGAAACCTGAGCRCAAAACTGAAACTCAGTTGAAACTCAGGTTCACACCTTTGCTATTCTACATGCAAATGTGARTTTCTGATAAGACAATGATGATGTACATGTTCTAGTAAAAAGTAGCTGACATTCGGTTACTGGGCTTCTACTGGATGTGCTGGCCTCTTTAGGAGAACAGCAGGAGGCAACTTGTRTACTAATAAATAACATTTATGAGAAATATCATGATAACACATACAAAAGGCTAACATAGAAAAATGTGGAAAATGTCTTCAACTTCRAAATGAAGACTCAGCTCATGACACTGCATGAGTTTTGCTTTCCCAGAGCAACTTATACCGAGGATAAAACCATCCAACCTCCTTTGAATGCCTTATCTTTAATATCTCAGCCATCTCATGTCTCAGTATCTGTATTATGTCTGTGGCTAAAGCAGAACATGCCAAGTTACTCTCTYATGTCTTTTAAATGCAGGCCTTTATGTAGTAGGTCACAAATGCCTGAGTTTCCAGGAAGTGCTTCTAATAAAAAGCAATTGTGCAGGGTTATTTAGCACTCAAAAATTTACAGTTTTGAGATCGTCCTCTTTCTGTCCTGTTTAATGTATTTATTACACATGGGTTTTGCCCAAGTTCAGAATTAKGGACTAATCATTCTCCCCCTCTCTTATTACTGATGGCAATGACAAAACTGTTATTGGTTTCAATGTTGCAGAGTTAAACTCCAAATTACTGAAGGTTCTCAAAGCAGCAAATCAGGAACAGCAGATAAAACCCCCTTTTCCTCCATCAATGTATTTCTGGGATTAGTTCACGTTGCTTGAAATTTTGTAGAGCACACGTGAAATAAAACCTGATCTGTGGACTCAGGTTAAGAGCCAGTATTGACTGCCATAAGTGGGCATCATCCTGTGGATTTTAATATGTTGCTTTTGAAACAAGTTCTCCTGGCATTTCTTGGTACTTTCCTAYTACTTTAAGATGCTCTGATTAGAGTATTCCCCTCTCCTCCCTCACTCCTTCTTTTTCATATTCATTGTACCAAAATGTCCATAATTAAACTAACAGCTATCGACACTACACAGATGACAGGGCAGAATGCCAAACACTTCTTGTTTTTACACCAAGACTTAAAAAAGAGACTTCTTGTCTCTTCCTATGCTTCTGTGTCAACCAGCCACTTCAGGGCTGTCATTTTGCTAGATTTCAACAGCCAATAACTGAACAAACAACTTAAACTGTAACACCATGGCCATAGGTAAGATAACTTCTGTAATATTTATGATGGTCTGAAACAAATTACTTGGCAAAAATACCTTACAATAAATGGGAAGCAAAGGTGTCCTGTGAGGTCTCAAAAAGTCTAAAATTTAAAGGTTTTGTCTTGGATCTCTCAGTTTCATCCTTGATAATAAAGGAACAGAATAGTACAGAAATAACCCACCCAAAACTTTTGACTCTCTTTCACTCCACAGCAACTGCCTGAGGGGCAGTTTTGTCTATTATGTGCTTGTCTCATAGCCTGTTTCTGGTAAACAGTTTGCCTTTAAAATGTCTATCATTATTATCCCTGTACTTACAGGGAATGCTTTTATTCTGAATGCTCAAAATACCCYGCTGAGACAGCCATGTAATCGATAYAGGAYKGCCTGATGATGTTCTGAAAAATATTCCTTGAGGATCTTTCRTGTAGCTATATCTTGAACTTGGTCCMTGTGGTAGAGTACAATTGCCAGAATTTTTCCAATAGAGAAACCTTTAGCTAAAAAAAATAAAAAATCCTGTAAAAATAACCTGATGAGCTGCATAAAKACAACAAACTTTGTATGGGCTTTTCTTTGTGGAAATCCTTTTTCTTTTTTTATGGTKCTACTTAGTTACTCTGAAAGATCAGTGGTCATTTCTTACTCTTTGACAGATAAGCTTTCTGAAAATTAAAGTCCATGCTGCATGTCATTCCTTCCTTAATTGACAGATTGTATTTTTCTATGTTAAATTTACTGCTGGGGAGAGTATGAAAGAAATCAAAATCACTGCAGATTCAGGCAGCATGTTTGTGACAGTGGTGTACAGGACAGGATAGTGTAACAGTAAGCAGGGAAACAGGTGGAATCAGCTTCTCAGGAAATGTTAAAAAGCCACCCAGATGTGATGCTTCAAAATATGTTCAGTGGGAAYGGTGTTATATGTTCAAAGATTGGATCTGGTGGTCTTGGAGATCTTTTCCAACCTGAATGACTCTCTGATTCTAAGTAGTACAAGACTGACTAACTTTGTCAAAGTACTACAAGTCTACCTCTGTGCCTCTACCATCTTGTCCCATCTGGAGGCAAAAATATTTTTTACGGTTCTGTTCTTGAACCAAAACTGAAGATTAGTCATAMAAAAATTAATGTGACCAATATTATGAACATGTACTATGAAGTTACAGCCCAGTTTGAGGAGAGTTCACCAAGATCCTTACATTCACCAGCAAGGTGAAAAAAATACCTCAGAATTCTCACCTATACTTTATTTCTAGTCTTTTCTAACAGAAAAGAAGGAAGACTTTAGGAWTGCGACTTCAGAACTTTCATTTGTAAAATGTTGGAGGTTATTGTCTCCTCTTCCTCTGAAGCAGTTCAAACCTTACCTAGGGAAGTAAAGTGACCTTGGGACCCCAGGATACTTCACACATGTGAAGTATGTGATAAAAAGAATAGAAGGAAGAAGGAGCTGAGGGTAGGGAAATTTGACTGATGAGAAGGGTCAGAGGAAGTGAGTTTGTTTAGTCTGGAAGGGATGAGAATGAGGGACATGGTGGCAGTTTTCTAATATGTAGCCAGATGTAAAAGAGAGATTAATTTRTTTTTCTTTACGTCTTAGGACAAGAAATAGTCAGATTAGGTAAAGGGCTTTTATGTTACGTACTAGGAAAAGAAAATTATTATTAAAGGAACATTGAAATAGTGGTACAGGCAGCCTAGGGTGAGTAGAAGTCTTCCTTCACYGGACATTTTTGAAAGAAGGTAAGAATTCCCTTTCACAGTCTTGGCAAATYTCTTCTTATCTCTAAGTAAAAGTAGGGCATAGACGATCCCCTGTGGTACTTTGCAGCTTTATACTTATGTGATTCTAGGATCCATTTCTCTGAACATKCAAAGTTTCTAGCAGCAGCCTGCTCTTTCCAAAGCTGCTCATCAGCCTTCTGACTTCTCTTGAAAACCCATGGCAGGTGTGGTGCTGGATCAAAGACCTTTTTGCATCTTAGCCACCCCCCAGAACCTTGCTGTGTCTACTGGATGCAGAGAGAAAGCACTAATAGTTAACCAATATATTCTACTTTAGCCTGGAAGAGCCTGGTGTTGTCTTATGTTCAACCACCCACAAAAGACTGCATGCAAAAATCCACAGACATCTTACAGAATGCATGGGGATAGAAGCGCAACTCAATCAGCCAGAACCTTATAGTTTTAATATACAAATGTCATGGCTGGATACAARGCAAGAACAAAGTTATTCTTTCTTTGTTCCATCTTAGAAACCTACTCAGCAATTACTCTTGAGGCATTGATCAGATTTGTCTGACTAGGACAGAAATATTACCCTGTTTTTTCCCAAGTTTCTGCCTAAACTTACAGCTTCTGTTTTCTACTGTCTTATCAATCCTTTGGCTTACCAAAAAATATCAAAAATGCCCTGAATAAAGGAGAAATCTTTATATGTCTCTGCTTACTGCACAGCTAGAAACAACTAAATTGGGAGCCAAGGAAATTGTCTGTTAAATTCTGAGGGTTGAGAACAAAGCTGGTTCTTAACCACTGTGCATTTTCTTGCTAGGAGTTCATTTCATCTAATAGCCTCACAAATCACACCTGTTCTGTATTTAGCAAAATCTGAAGCAATTGTAATGCTGCTCAATAAGAGAAAGGCAAAAGTGGAAAAGAAATAGTTTGCCACTAGTGCAGCTCACTTAAAATCCTTCAGCTGTCTTCTATGCTTGGAGATCCCTGCTGAGTTGCCTGATCAGAGGACTTCTGAACATTCCTTGCGCAAGTGACTGATTCCAACTCTCTTATTCAAAATAAAATCCTTTCTCCCCTTTCCATCACCATCTTTGAGACCCACCACAGGTGGATGACTCAATAGTCTCAGCAGTCCCACACTGCAACAGAGCATATATGAATGCCCTATGAGACGGAATGCAAGTTCTGCTTCATTAGTTTTCACCATCCCATTGGGGAGAATAAAACTCTTAAATTTTTTCTTGTTCCATAGAGTTGTCTTTACTCTTCTAATTACAGCTGCATTGTTGAGCAATCAAGTACGTGATTTCTAACAACCCCAGACAACAGCCATTGCCCCAGTCTCTTCATATCTGTTTTGGAGCTAGCTCTTTACGTTGCACAACTCCTCATCTGATCATGATATACACAGGCAGTTCCATGAAATACCTGCTTCTCTCAAATGCAAAATTCATTACTTTTCTTCAAAGCTGGATTCCAGCACATTTTGTTGCTCTTTGTCATGGCATGCTATATTTAAGACATTTCATTTTTTAAAACCCTTATTGTGTTGTGGTTTTACTGCCATCTCTTTTTACTGTAGTTAAAAAGTTACTCCCAGTAACTGCAAGTCATGTTCTTCTTGATTTTCTTTCTTTGTTTTTTCCTTAGGGTGTATTGTCATATATGAAAATGGGCATGTCAAGCTGAAAAATTGCCTGCAATCCATCTATTCATCCTTAGTGTTTCAGATTTCCGTACACTTTCCCTGTAGAAGTTTCTTTCCATATAACTCTTTGTTTTCTTGATCAACAACTTATAAATCTTCTCCACTTTAGCACTGTTCAGGGCTCTTCACTGCCTCCTTGCTCTCTGTCCCCTACCCTCTCCTTCAGCAGCATTCACAGTTTATTGTATCAGCAAAAGTCCTCTCCAAGTCTGAAACATCTCATTCAAAATGGAACCTTAGTTTAGAGTTGGTTCATTATTTGGTCACCTGGAACTATGGAAATTATCCTTATGCATTTAATGATTAGAATTATTATCTATTTTTGTTTGCTTGTATTCCACACATCTCCATTTCAATATTCTTCATTATTGAAGGCATTAGGTATTCAACACAAGAATTTGTCTATTCCAAAAACATGAAATCCAATTCATATTCTAAAATGCACCTGGTCCAGAGAACTGCTGGCTCTTGTAACCTCTCTAGTGCAGCACCCAAAGTGTAATAGAACCCCTGCTGTGCTGACGGCTCCCCTTTCAGGGCAAGAAAGCCACAAAGAGATCCAGGAAGAAGCCACAGATGTAGATATCATGCCCATATGGTTCTGGCATACAATGCTGCTGGTGGAGATCACCACTCACTTTCTAAAGAGGGAAATGGAGTTTTCTAGGAAGATCAGACCATCAGAATTACATCCCATTTACCAGACACTCTCCCTGGTCTCCACTTGCCAGCAACAAAACAAGTAMCATTTGCTCATCCTTCCCCTGCTCCTCACCCCTCCTGGTTCCCTTGCTCCCTGGTTCTTCCTAAGTTCCCACTCACCATGGAATACAAACCCTTTCCTGTTACAGCAGCAATGCTCATAACCTTGGTTGGTAAATCTTTGAGTTCAGCTGTCTTTGGAAAGCAATTTCTGCTTCCAGCTGCAGGGAAGGAGCATCAGGTTGCCAAGATGCTTAGGACAACAGATCCTCTCTGTTCTCCCCCATGTGAGGCTCCATCCATCTTGTCCATCGCATTCCAGGAATGTGAGGGAAATGTAAGATCTTTTCTCTCCTTTCCCTCTGGTTTAAATATCCTCAAAATGATACATTSGCTTCCTCAGAGAAGGGGGGTGTAGAGCCCACTCTGGTGGTTGACAGCAATGAAATTCACGTAAATTCTTTGGATTTTCAGGCATCAGCCAAGCCCAAATCCTCTCAATATGGAGCTGGTATGTACGTGACAGGCTGATGAGCTGCACTGGCTCAGTCAAGCTTGACAAGGATACAGAGATGTGGCTGTGGGGAAGGCTGATGCAGTGATATGGTGAGACCAGACCACAGGTCCTGAAGTGGCAAAGGAAATGCAATGGCAGCCAAAGTTTGTAGCATAAGGGGAAARTATCTTATCCCTTCCACCAAGGGATGAGCTCACTGCCCATGGCAGAAAGAGCTTTGCTGCTGCCCTCAGCATAGATGCGCTGAGTTACAGTGGTCTGTTTTAAACATCTGTGGAACAGAAGATTCAAGAGACAAATCTGTGAGCAGATCACTCATATAAAACTAATTTGTTGCGTTTGTTACAGAATGCAAACTTACTAAAATTATAGCTGAAATTCAAAACCCAAGGTATTTGAGTCTGAACCCCAGTTAAGTATTTCATCTGTGCCTTTAAAAGGTRCAAAGTAGTAAAAATCTGAAAGCAGAGTGACACAATTTACTCTGCACATATGGAAATGTAAAGAGAAAAACTATCCATTGTGAATGTCACAATACAGCATTTAGCAGTATGGTGGGCATATCCTCTTTGAACTTAAAGCAACAAAAATCATKGAAAAAAACCTAGACTTAACTTCCATACTGAGTATTTCATCATATTAAATTTGAATTTATTTTACTCTGTTTTGGATTCCTTGAGCCAGATAAAAATTCCAGTAACTAGTTTCACAAAGGCCTGAGTTAGACATAGAGAATCAGAACCATTGTTTTTATATGATAGTTTCGCAAACAGATGGGCATGTCTTTGAATGAAATGCATGGGAATAATAAGCATYGCCTTCTGGGAATATTTAATATGGAGATTCCATTTCTACACTTAATACTGCACGTGTATTCTGGGCTATGGTGGAATAATTTACTCTCACACTCCCTTATCTAACATGGCACTGAGTAGTTTAGATCAGGACCAGTTTTATAATTCTTTTTTTTTATCTTAGAATTCAGTTTTAACAAAGGGTTTGCAGAGAGTTACCTGGAGTGTGTAAGGCAAGATGGGACAGGAAGATGAAGGGACCATGTAGTGGTCACATACACACCATGTATGTGTTTCTGGTTCCTCCCAGGAGCGGAGATGACAACTGGGCTTTGTGTGCCTAAGCAGTGTCTCACACAGGAATGTTAGCCAGCAAAGTGCTGTGCCACAGGCTATGGCATTSCACATTGAGAAATGAAAGGAATAAAACCATGCAAAAACTGCAAGTTACTTAAAATTTAATGGAAGAAAACTTTGCCTGTGTTACACAAAATACTTACAAAAAAAAAAAAACCTTAAACAAAAGAATTTTTGGAAGAATTCTCAATAGACTCAAATGGCATGTTTCCAAAGTGTCTTGAAAATAAGGAAGGGCAGATTTATTGAAAGGTGCCTGTAGGGGGAGATGGTTGCCCGGGAGATTGGCAGTAAACATTTCATCTCCAGGTCACCAGCTCAAGCCAGCTCCGCTCACTAGTGGTCAAAAGCCTGCTGTATTATTGTCATTAAGAAAAGACATGAATCATTCCAGAGTCTGTGGAGACATGAAAATGTCTGGTTCAATAACATATATAAATTATTTTCTTAGAATGCTTCTGGGGACGCACAAGCAGGGCCAGGACATTATGATCCTTGTGGGTTCCTTCCAACTCAGCATATTTGGTGATTCTGTGACTTTCTGAACATTTATACAAATACAGTCTAGAAAATGCTAGTCATTTTTATTTAAAAAATAAACCCATTAACTACACAGCTATTTGTAAGTTTTCCCTTCCCTTCCCTTCCCTTCCCTTCCCTTCCCTTCCCTTCCCTTCCCTTCCCTTCCCTTCCCTTCTTCCCTCCTTCTCTATTCCTTTGTCACATTCTCTCATTGTGTCATTCTTTCATTTGCTCATTCTTTCTTTTTCCTCCTGTCTTTCTCTTTCTTTCTAAAGAATAATTGAAATTTACTTATGAAGTCACTTAAAGAAAACATAAAATACTAAAGGAAGTTTTTTTCATCTGTTTTAAGTATAGCAGACCATTGCAATTTTAGAAAAAAAAATGGAACCATTTTTCTACTAGAAAAACAATAACAAACAAGACACTAAGCAAAATGTTTTGCAGCAGCCACTGTCTGAAGCGTATTGCAGCAAGGCATGATATGCTAAAAGGAAACTTGATCAGATTTGATTCAGGGTGATGTCTTTCTTTAATGCACTGGAGAAGAGAACAAAGCTTGAATAAGTTTTATTTAATAACAAACAGACAATAATATCAACAGTGCTTCCCATTTAACTTTTGGCAACCATAAATATGTGCTGCGCACATACCCGAGAAAAAGAGMTATTTTCCCCATTTGGTTGGCTTCATCTTTTGAAGCATGTCTCCACCAAAAAGCAGATTTCAATTTCCTTCAGGGACCACAAAATACCCAGCTCTTTTCCTCTCCCTCACTGTGGTTAGAAGTTTATTTTTCAGTTGTGGTAAGTGCTTTGCACCATATTTTTCTGCATGTTGTTTGTTTTAGGAGCACAGAACATAGATTTCTACCAGGGGGAAGACTAACAAGCAAAAGACTGCACAGAAATAGTTTAATGAAATTGTTATGGGCAACCATACTGGTTGAATCAGAAAATCTGTGAGAGTCTCTAGACCATATCTGAGGAGCTGCTTTGGCAAGAAATGTGTTTGAGGCTTGCACACAGGCCTAACCAGCAGTGAAGCTGGGCTGCTCTTGCTTTTTTACCTAAKCCCAGGCAAGTCACTTCCCTCTACAGAAGCTTTGTGTGCTTAAGGGACATTTGCAATGTAATTTCTGCCCTTACTTCGCTCAGTGGCCTTACACATGCACAGTGTTCCTGCAGTCTTTTATATTGGTGCAATGTCAAATAACTGACATTGGCAGCTGGTTTAAGTGTTAAACCTCATGGAAAGCAGGCAAGCTGTCTTATGAGGACTCTCGGTAATTTGTGTGGTGATTCTACCAGTAATTTCAGTAACTGAAATACATTTCTAATTGATTTGCTGTTAAGTAAGCCTAAATAAGATTTGGCCTTCTTTTGGAGGTATCAGAGGGGTTGTTGTGGAAGTAGTCACTGTGTAGTGAGATGAAGAAGTTTGTCATCTTCTTTTATTTTATAAAAGAGGCAAAGAGAAAAGTTATTGGTTAAAACAGCATTAAAATKCTTGTTAAATATGTTTGCATGCACATGACCATCTTCAATATTACTGTATTTTTCTTCCTGAAGATTTATCTGCATGAATGAAGAATAAATAATGTAAGGTTTCTCTAAGTAAARTCTCAGGAGCTTGAGAAAGAGGATTTTAATTAACTGCATGTATTTATTTATTATGAACATCTCTTTAGTGCATACACTCCATATACAATTGAGTGTGATTACCCAGAAGWTGTTTTTATCTGAAAGCAGGAAAAAGAAGCAGAAAAAAAAATTCTGATACATCCATGCAAAAATTCCCAAGGAAAGATATGCATGTTTCTTGTTTGCATGCAGAAAATATATTTTTCTTGACTCTTGATTTGTCAGGTTTGCTTTTTACATTTTTTCTTTGAATTTTCTCCCTCAGATGCTGGCCTATATTTTCCATGTAAACATTGGCAAATTTTGCAGCTATAGTGATTGTGATCCCRATTTCCTTACAGTATCAGTCCTCCATCTCCCAGTAATATCATGTTGAATCAGAATAAAATCAGATTGTCCCTCAGTCTTGTCACARCATCCCCCTTACACATCACTAGCTTTTTTTGAAGTGGCTGTATTCTAAATGCATTTTTAATGAAAACACATTTTTGCACCTAGTTTCAATAATCTTGCCCTGTCTTGTTCTTGAAGTCATCTTTCACCTTTACCTTTTCTGCTCTTCCTTAGTTATTTTGCCTGTGTTGCAAACACTACAAAAGATGCTTTGCCTTCTATAGTTGCCCATGCAGGTATTGTCCTCAGGCAGAACTGCTTTAGGCAGCATCACCAGCAGGCCAAGRGAGGGGATCCTTCATCTGTGCTCACCACTGATGGGTGCTGGGTCCAATTCCAGGCTCCCCTCTTTATAAGAGTCAGGAATATCCTGCAGCCATTCCAGCAAAGGGCACCAAACTTGCTGTGAGCTGCATCATAGGACTTCGGAGGAGAGGCTGAGGGAGGTTGGACAGCTCAGTGTTAAGAGCAGAAGCCGCAGTGGGATCCTCAACCCTTGGAGTTGCCTTTTCACATAAAAAAAATCGTGCATTAAGAATAAATATAATTTCATAGTTAAGAAGAAAATAAGACAGCAGATTTGTCTCAGCAGTCTGCTGAGGTTTTCAATGGCTGTGAGAAAATGTGTGAATTGAAGAGTAACAAAGGAAGTATCTAAATCTTGGAAAAGTGTTTGTGTCTCCAATAAATGCAGCACACCATTAATGTGTCGCATAATTTAATAGATTCATAGAATGATTTGGATTCAAAGAYCGTCTTGTTCCACCTCTCCTGCCATGGGCATGGACACCTCCCACTARACCAGATTGTTCAAAGCCCTGTATCCAACCTGGCCTTGAACCTGTCAGGGATGGGRCATCCAAAGGTTCTCTGGACACCCTAGACTAGTGTCTCACCACCCTCACAGGAAGGAATTTCTTCCTAATATCTGATCTAAATCTATCCTCTTTCAGTTTAAAGACATTGCCCCTCAACACTACATTCCCTGGTAAAGAGCCTCTTCCCATCTTTCCTGTAGGACCCCTTTTAAGTGCTGGAAGGCTCCTATAATGGCTTTCCAACAGAAGGGGAATTTGTCCCATTGGAAATGGGGTCTTTTTGTCCATAGCTGAGAAAACTTCAGCTTTCATTAGTTTTTGGGACATGGAACATTTTGGAAGAAAATATTCTGTTTATTAAATAGAATAAGTGGATAGAGCCTGAACAACAATTAAATTACATGTATGTAAATGGATGGGAAATTAAATGGACATTAACTGCCAGGGCTACTCCATGGCATTTTTCAAATCTCAATCCAGTTAATTTTCCCTGCACTGTTTTTTGGTTTGAATTTTGGGGGTCTGTTTCATTTTTTTTTCCCATGTACTTGCATGTGTGTATTGGTACTTTGTATAAGCCTTCAAAGAAATGCCATATTTAAAACTGAAAGAATGCAATTGTAACAGCTCTACTAACTCTAACAAACGCCATATTCCACAAAGAATTTTTATCTGGATCCCTGTTTAAGCAGCAGTGAGAAGAACTAAGAGTTTATGGAAGCAAAGATGAAATTAACAGATGGGGGGGGGGGTGTAATTAAAAATGAATCACATAAAACAGCCTTTAYAAGCTTTGCAAAATAATTTTCCAGGAAAATTCCCACTGATATCAGTGAAAGGCTGAATTAATATTAAGAAATGTTTACAGTAATGCCTGAAGCTTTATACTGCAAGCCTATAACATATTGGTTTCGAGCTATTTCCAAGKTTTTTAAACCTGCATTTAAAATACAGATTATTTTGTAATACCTAGTTTCATGTCAGAGAGAGTTCAGGAAAATTTCATGCTGAATTGTGACACATCATCATAGGCTAAAACTGAACCCTCTTTTTCTCTTTCACTTTGGTTGTGTAAACTTGTACCACTGTACTTCTTAAGGCATCATTTAAAAAAAAAACTTCCCTGTCAACGTGAAGCTTAACTGAACCATTCAGAACAGTGAATCTTGCACGATTCCAGATTGCTGAGCTTTTCCCCAGCTTTCCCAGCTGCTGATCCCAGAGCACCCATYAGCACGGATCAGTCGTGTTGTAGAGCTCCCCTCAGGTGTGGGCTCACAGCCAGCAGTGTGCTTAGGTTCAGGTGCAAGGTTTGTGTGGGAGGCTTGGCAGAAGCACGGCGCTTCCCTTCAGGAGCGCTCAGCAGGAGGAGGCACAGAGCCATCGCTGACCCTCCCTGAGATGGGCACATGTACCCCAGGGCAGAGGGACCTACAGAGAGACATGGCCCATGCCAGGCACGAGGCTGGCCTGTGCTGTGACTGAATGAAATGGCAGCTTGGGTTTCAAAACAGCACAGCTTTGAGTTTCACCTAGGGTTTGTTTACATGCAGCCCCCCAACTGATTACAGCACCAATTGGGTTGTAACCTGGGGCTCTCCTGCTCGACAAAACGGTATGTGGCTTTCAGCAGGGAACCCGCCAGCTGCTATCAACTCTGTGTTAAGCAAAGAATAATGGAAGTACTGCCAGAGTTGGCAAGTCAGTGAAGGCAAGTGGTCTACAACCTAGCTAGCCCAAAGGGACCTGTAATTTTAGCTGGAAATATCTGCAAGCAGGAAGAGCTTCAACAGCAATGATAGGGATATTTTGGTAGTCAGCTATTTTTGTAGCGTGGTGGTTACCACATCCACATCTTAAATGTGTACAGCCATTTACATAGCTTTTTAACAAACATGCTATATCTTAGAAGGACTTTTGTATAGAGATGTTGACTACTGAGTTCTGGATGTTAGCTGCAGGGTGCTATGCCCATTGCTTGATCTTTGGCCAGTATTCTGCTGCCTGTCACACTGCCTGAATGAAGAAAACTTGAGTAATGAGTCTGATATCAAGTCCAATTTGTAGCAAGTGGGGGTCTCATGTCTCCAGTTAATGGGAGTGTTAGCCCTGGGAGAAAAAGTCATTTCCATCTCCTAGGAATCCWAACTCCATGCCAACGCCTTCTGTGCAAGACCAGCATTGTCTCAAGCACTGATTCTAATCASAGACCAACGCAGAGTGTCTCTCCCTCGTTCATGCCCTGCTCCCTTAGAGCAGCCAACAGTGTCAATAACATGTGCTGCTAGCACGAAGCCTGCCTGCRCAAAGGCCATGTGTAGGGTGTACATTGGGAACAGACTTTTTGGCTAAAGGACCCAAATCTCTCTTGTGTACATCTAGGGCTTTCTACCATGACAATAGAAGTGCCTTATTGTCAGCACAGCTACTCAGATCTTTTTGACATTAGTTGTTTGCTTCAGGACTCACCCTGCAATGAGAAGATAAGATATCATGTGCTTCCCAACAGAACAAAGGAAAATTTAAATTCAGAGTAGTATGTATTATAAAGTTGTGAGATTCAGTGTACTCTGCATTACTTCTCTGACTTAATGGTCCCAGGACAAACCTTTCCTGAGCAARCAGACAATTCACTGAAGTCAATAGAAAGTATTACAGACTGAAACCTTCTGAGGATACGGATACATTCCCCTCATCTGACTGAGAGGAAGCAGCTATTAAGCAGCACTGGGAAAGAGCTAGAAGAGCCAAGTAAAAAAAGTGTGATTTTCCAATATGATTAATTGTAATTTCTACTTCTGGAGTGCCAGGGTAAATGGGATGTCAAGAGGGCAATATTCTATATCCCCCTTGTAAGGAGAGTACAAATACCTAAAATACAAAGCAKCAGCATCACACTCAGTATCTCCTGCTGAAACTGGGAGAAAATTATGTTGGCCAACTTTTGTTTCTTATTCTGGAATTTGGCCAAGTTAACAAGGTTAATCTCATTCTTGCCAAATCTGTGTCACAGAGTATTCATGTGGCCAGCACCTTGGCAGCTACAATGTACACAGCCCCTGTTTAGATAATTCTTTGCATGCACATACTGTAAAAGGACCTGGCTTTTACATACAAAGTAATTGTGAACCGGAATGTAYTTATTGCATGAGTGAAGCAAAATATTTCTGGAAAATTATTTTCTTCCTCCCTGCTAATCGGTTAAAATCGCATGGGATAGCCAGGGTGCAGTGCAGATGGAAATAATCAGGAAAATATTCAGTTTCCATTAGATTTACTTTTTTTTTCCTCAAAGCTTAAAGTTTGATTACTCTTATTTTGATGTTCTCCAATCTGTTACTACATAAGATTATCCTCCTCTAAGAACATTTTGATTGCAAGTTTTGGAGTTTGGGTTTAAATTCAATAGAAGTGTTAACTTCTTTAGAGAGGAAACCCATATGTCTTGCCCGAAGTTACTCTCCACAGACTTCCACTTACAATCAGTGGAATGAAAGTTGCTCCTCCAGCCAGTGATTCACAGCTCCCACTTCAGCTCCTACTCTGAATCTGGCAGTGATGCCAAGATTAGGTGTGTAAGGTGAGGCCAAGTAAATTCTTTCCTTTAGCTCTTTCTGGTGACTAATGGACCAGCTTGTGGGAGATTTGCTGAGGCATCTGTTTGTTTTCACAGATAACAATTAATATCCAGATAAATGGTTTAGACATGTACAAATAAAGCAGGGAAGTACTGTTCCTTCTGCCACTTTATGCATGATTGATTCCTGCCTTTTGGTAAGAAAAAAATACCAGGGAGCCATCACAAATCTCCCTGAGTATTCCTTGTACCWAAAGATTGTCTTCATCCTCAACCCTCACACAATGTTCCAGCAAGAAGGCATTTTGGGGCAAGCTGAGYAAGAGAGACAAAAAGCCTAAAGGAATTTCATAGAGTGGTGATTTTGTAGAGGGTTATTCCAAAAGGGAAGCCAGTTGGKGTTACTGGTACTGTACCAAGTTGATGCCTATCAAGCCTTAAAAAAAATTGTGTCATTATCATTGGCACAAGGATCTATTTCCCCATAATCTTTAATATAAGCCAGAGTAGAGGAAAATGTACGGAAGGGATGACAGATGTGAATCACCTCTATTAACTTGCAAAAGTCATGTACATGTGTCAAAACAGCATATTAAAATGGATTAGCCATTCATACAAATAAGAACAACATGTGCATTTGTTTCAGCTGGATAAAAATCACAAAACAATCAATTCTCATGCAGCACATGTGAAAAAAACCTCTTGGCACAAAGGACAGCTTACCCCAAGTGTTCAGATACATGTTTCAAGTACACATTTATTTTTTTCAGCTTTCAGGTTACTAGTTTGCTCCAGAAGGCCATGAGAAACCACAGCTTGAAGGGAGAAATAATGACTTTACATTCCCAATGTATTCTCTAAAATCACTATTTTTTGTATTGTTTGAACTCTTTTCCATGTGGATTTGAATCCTATTTACAGAGTTATGCCAAAATGACTWTAAACTCTACAGTAAATACAGTTTTTTTGATAATAAATTTATATTTGGGCTTTTTTTTTCCTGACTCTTTTTAGCTAAACTTTCGCCATGTACAGAGCTGCCACTTAGCATACACAGAGCGAGTTTTCTACCAATTGGACTCCCACTGTCAACCATGCATGACAACCATATTGACAGATGGACTATATTTATTTAACAGGTTTTGGACCAAAGAAGGACCTTGCAGCTTAGATGAGCATAAGTATTTTGTATTAGTATTAGCACAATAATAATCCCAAACTTTTTCGCCCTTATTGGTATTTTGGTTCAGAGATGACAAGAAGCATCAATTTGCTCATTGGTTCTCATATGCAACAGAAATTTTTGGTTGTCCAAGAGTATGCAGCCATATCACATCAAAAAATCCCAAAATAACAGGGTAGAAGAGCAATACATCMTTTGGTAAAAAATGTAAGCTGCAAAATCACTTCCACAAACTCAGSCCCCCCCCTTGCCTTATAGGCTTCTGAAAAGTAGTCAGATAAAAGCATTTTGGACAGACAAAATCATAGCAGTCAATTCCCCCTCACTTCCTCTGGCAGCTCAGCATATCAGCACATTGCCCACTCTTAAATTAGACCCCAGTGATCTGTTTATTTCAGGGGCAATTGCAGCCTTACAGAACTACACTGTTGCTTTGTAAAACAACTGAAAAAGCCTGAGATATTATTTTGGTGACACTCTGAGTAACTGTCCTTGCAACTGCTGCCACAGTTGTTCCATGTTTTCAAGCACAGAAGAGTCGGTTTCTCTTCTGAGTTAGGAGCAGTTACGCTTTGTGCAAATTCCATTGACACAAAGCCCTGACAGCTCGAGCYGACTGCTGGTGGAGACAGGCTGTGTCCAGGAGAGAGGGAAGCCTCAGGGGTCACCTGTGGGTTTTATTAAATGTTGTATCTTTTAATGATATAATCATGGTGCCAGGTATCAGGTTATGGCCATATGCAGAGATTGCTGCCCACTGCTGTGGAGCCAAATTAGCTTTGCCACTGGTATCAATAGCAAAGGATTTGATCCCCAGGCACCTGGATGATAATTCACTTGAAAACTTTGAGTTGTTTTCAAATAATGTCTCTTCCCAAATAAGTTGATCACTTTCATATTTCCCGTCAAATGCCAGAAATTAAGTGAATTGAAAACTACCTCAGCCACCCTGAGCTTCTTTGCTTTCACATCATCCAAGGGTGCAGAGAGTTTTCTATTTTAATTAACTGGAGAATAAAAATCAGTATCCAGCTGAGATGTAGGGTCTCTTTTTTTCCTGTGGAATCAAGTCTCCCACAAAAAATAGATGTTAGCGCTGGMAATGCCAACTCAGATGAAATCAGAAGACTGTGATCAGGAATGTCAAGAACACCAGAGATTAATGTTGCATTAAATCCTTGCGGTTGAAAAGAAGCCACAACAGTCAAGCCCCTTCTCCCTGGACACCCGCTACACTTCACTGCTCCCAGGTTCTCCCTTCTTGCTCATATTTCACGATGTGAGTGTCTGTGTGTGTGCATGCACATATGTGGGAGGGTGCTAAACTGTGCTCTCATCATGCTCTGGTAGTGCCTGCTTTCTTCCCTGCTGCCTGTGCTGCTGTGCATGCCAGGAATATCCCTGCACACTCAGTGAATTATGTGGAGTCGCCCCAGAAGCCAAAGGATGAGGTGACAATTGCTGGACATCTTTCTCTGCCTGACAGCATATGTAGAAAGAGTCCAGCTGGACACATTTCTTTCTGTGCTGAGGAGACCAGCAGATTATTTTTGCCATTTACTGGCTTGAAAGCTCAGCATTTCAATGCCTCACTGACTAGAAAGCTATTGGGCACGAAATCCTGAGAGCATAAGCACTGATCTTGGAGAATGGTGTTTGTGCCTCCCCTCATTTTTCCATCTTCTTTTTCAGCAGGCAAATGGTGTGGGCAATATTGGGAGGAGGGGTACCACAATGCTGATAATTTATAAGCTGGCAATGGGATGTAGTTTATAAACCAAGCAACTGCCATTCAAGTTTCTGAAAATCGCTGTAACAAGTACAATTCTAGCTGAAGTTTTGTCATCCTCCTGTCTCTTCAGCTGGAAGGAGAAGTGGGCTTTAGTTCAGTGCCTTCATTTCAGGTGGAACCRCAAGAGCAAGAAATGGGAAGAAAGGGAAATAGTGCTGTTGCATTAGTCATAATTACAACTGTCTGGTGTCAGCATCAGGTATCATCACATCTTTCAGGATCTAGAATTTTTTAAACTCTTACAAGAGTTTAAAGGTTACTGTTATTTTACCTAAAGCAGGACTTGCAGGGGGCAGGAGGAAGGGGCTGTCATTCTGCCAGCACCCAGCATGGGAGCAGAATGCTTGTTCGGGTACTTGCCAGTGAGATTCCTGCCAAAGGCATTTGTTTTGCTCCAAAGGCCACTCAGTTTTCAGGGCAATGAAGTTCTTGCTGTGGATCCCYACATGTGATAGGCTGCACTGTGCCTCAGAGACCTTACCTTCTCCAGGGGGAAAAAAACCCAAACAAACTGGYCCTCTGGGCGTGTTTGCTGAGGGCTCCCAGGCTTAGCTGAAGCATCCCTAGGGAACTAACCCTCRTGCTGGCCATCATGTCTCTGCAGAATCACAGCTAGCACTGTCAGTAGTTGTGCTTAAACTGTACATTGTCAAAAGGTTCTCATCACTAACCCTAACACCAACCCCAAAGCAGTGGAGATGGTACAAACACCTTCTGGGCTGCTGTTGCAGAATTTTGAGCACCCCTAGTTGGTGTAAAAAGGCCAGCAGAGAGGTTTTCACTCCAACTGCCTTTGCAGGGGAATTGTGTTYGAAAGCAATTGTTCTCCCCAAACCTCAGGGAATAGTCTTTTTCCATTATAATAATTGTAAAAGCACCGACCTAAATGCAGTGGTGCTTGTACAGTGGAAGCAGAGGCAGGTCTCCAGTATCTCCTTGTTTGTGAAAAAGAAGCYCCATTTTGGGCCGTCATGTCTGGGTGCAGGCATTTTGGGCAACCAAAGGATATGCGATCTACAAGCGATATTTCCTTTGATAGAAAAGTCCTGGTGCCTTTAGGAGAGCCAGGAGAAGTTCTTTTTAATTTATGCATTTGGCCAAACACCAACACTTATGAGCCAGACAGTTTCATGTGAATGTTTGATATGTAATATGATCATTCAAGCACTTAATCTGGGACATGCTTCATCATTTTCCCGAGTTTGGTGTAATACAGGCAGTTCCTACGTCCCCTCCTGCCATGGAAAACACAAATTCYGTGCTGCTCAGATCAGGAGTCTCTCAGGTGAGGGATGGCACAGATCTGAATTCCTTTACTCCTGAACAGTGAGTGAGCTGTAATCACAGGGGTTTTCCTTGTGTCATTAGTGTGCATTGTTTAGGGCAAAGACCATGGTTTTGGTGATCTCTCACCACACGAAACATCACATCTCCCCAGTGTTATGATGCCAAGATCACTTATCACATCTGTTCCAAAAATATTTGTAAGTAAAAATATAATCTGKATTTCTTTCATTAGTAGACAGTTTAATGTCTGCAATGCGCAGATTTTTTATAGAATGGGAAATCTTGAAAAATTTCCATAACAGGAAGTGAAAAACAGAGAGATAAAGAATATRAGAAAGCTTGGTGCTGTAAAATAAAGTGGGTTTTGAGGTAATCMTGCTCCCTATAGTAAAATAAAAGCTACAATTCTTTACCTATGACAAGCTGAAAGACACTTTTTTTKGTATGATTCAATTTTCTCTTTTATCATTCCTTTTTCAAAAGGAACCACACTACAAAATAAAAGATGCATAGAGAGAAAAAAAAAAGAAACCCTTGGATATAAATAAAGATGAGGTACAACAGATCTGGGACACGTTAACTTCCAAATGTAGAAGAGAAACAACAACAAAACACMCAACTCAAAATATTTTATGTTAACATACCAATGAATGGAAGTTCTAGACTATGATCTTTTTCAAAATGCCTCCTAAACCCTGCCTGGAGCTTGAATTAAGTCAAACTGTGTATTTGCTTGGAGTTTTAAATCCAGGTAACTAAGAGGCCTTCAAAATGCCCTTCTAAGTATGTCTTTTTAGTTTTAATTTTCTAACAYGAGAAAAACTTTCTAAAGCAAACAAAGTTTTACTACTCCAAAAATTACTTRTTAACCATCCCACAGGAATCAAAAATGATAAACAGGTGTAGTAAGAAATCCTGCTGGCTTTGTCTATACATTTAAGATTATTTGGGTACACAGATGCAAAGCCATCTAATCTAGCCTGGGTATGATGTACATGACACAATTCTTAGAACAGGAGGTACATGAAGCTGTGCTGGTGGATCCTTCAACCATCACAGAATCTAGAAAAGAAATATTGTCATTCTTTTTAACAGGGTTCCTCTGGATTTCTCTGACAAAAAAAAAATTAGCTTTAAAATATACCTGCCTGCAGAGAAACTCCTGTTGTCACTGCTGAAAGTATGGACACTGACATCTTGAACTCTGGCAAAATTTCTTTTCTCCCAGATTACCTAGGAATTGCAATTTTTTATTGCTGGGCATATTATTCCTGCACTCTCTGTGGATCCTACAAAAACCACAGGCTTCTTTTAGGTACCAGTGGTTCAGCTGACATTAACTGAAGTCAGRTGAAGTTACATTTATTGTTAAAAAGTATCCAGGATACTGCTTGGTCTTTTTCTGAAATTTAGTACAACAGCTAGAAAGACAGGTCAGCTGCTTGATACTTCAGAAAAATCTCAGAAATAAATTCTGCAGACCTTTCTGCAAGTCTTCTTAGTTTTGAAGACAATGGAAACTTGAATGTTGATATTTTTGAGCGAATGGAGACAGGTCAGCTCAATGAAACCTTTCCAAGGAAGTTGAATGCAGCCTTCAAAAGCATTCAGGCAAAGTCAGGGCTGGAGCTTCAATGTGAGACAGACCAAATGTCATCCTCAGTCTGTAGGACTGGGGCACACATCACCTGGTGCAGAACGTGTCCCCCCACCAGTAAAAGAAGGAAAGACAGGGAAGAAGGAGCCAAGCCCTCAGCCTGCCTCTGGTAAATCTCCTCTTGTCTCAGAGGCCAATCAGTCACATTTTATCATAACTACCTTCCTCTGCCATGTTTCTGTGTTTTCCAGTAGCAGCCTATCTGTATGAAGATGTTTTCTAGCCCTAAGCTGGTGGAAAGGCAGGAACAGCATTATTGCTAGCCACTGCAACAGTGATTTTATGTCCAGGTTGTTCCCCTGCTGAGGCAGAGGCAGGGGTCATCCTTCAGGCTGCTATCATCCAACCCCTCCACAAACCTCCTTCAGCTTTTACCCATGTCCCTAATTGTACCTACAAGGCTCTGGAGGATCTCCAGGACCTTTCAGCAGTGCCTACACAGCTCAGCTGGGTTCAGCACTGCTCATCTCCAATTTATTTTGATCTGAGTGTCCTCCTGCCCTTTCTGGACTGTGACCCCAGCTTCATGTGTTCTCCCATGATGATTGCTTACGATGGATGGAGGCAGGTGAAGGAAGTCCAGAGACCAAAGGAAAGAAAACAGATGAAAAAGTATTCTCTTTTATCTRTTTCAGTAAAATTTGTAACTGCCAAATGCATCTCCTCTTTCCTGAAGTGATAATCCTGCCCTCCTTCCTGTATGACCTGGCTGCAACCCTGGGAGGAGGAAGTAATTTATTTCCAGCCCTGTTGCTTTAAACGTGTCTCAGCTTTTGGGCTGTCATCCGAGGTCACCCGAGATCATGTTTTTCACCTGCCTGCCCGCTCATCGGTCTCCACTCACCCAACAAGAGGAGCTGGGGCTGGAGCAGCCACAGCGGTGGCCCCGTACCAAGGGCTGACACTGGAGCACAAGGGAGGCTTATTTGTCTCACACCATTTGCCCTGTGCCTGTGCAGACAGACAGACAGACAGGCAGCCTCCCACCCCGTCCCTGTGGGGCTCTGAGGCTGGGAGAGTGCCACTGCTCTGCAGMTCCTACCTGTTGCCCTAGAAACAAACAAAGAGACGTGGGCCTGTGTTCTTTCTTCCTTTCTTTTCCTTTCTTCTTTTCCCTTCATTTTGCTACTCAGATAGTGAGCTGTGTGCCAAGTCTCAAGGTGGGAGCGAAGAGCTAGGAGAAAAGAAAAAAGAGAGAGAAGAGTGAGAGTATAAAGTCMAGGAAACATATTTTGAGACTAAATATGAAAGCAAAACACATCGGGGCAGCTACTGGGCTCATCCCTGCCTGCTGCCCTGGTGTGGTGTGTGGCAGGAGGTCACGCTGCCACACTAAGAGCAGTTGTAGGCACCAGCTGTGACATCTGSCTTCCATTGAGGAATCTGAATGCTGGAACTGGACAGTGTTTGTTTTCTCTTGCTTGAGCACGAATCAAAGTTTTAATTAAAGAAAGCCCAGAGATGCTTTCAGCAAGATTGCCCAGGGTCAGTGTGCAGAGGGTGCTTTTCCAGGAAAATGAGCTGGTCATGGTCCAGCCTGGTCCCTGTGGTGATGGGTGTGTTTTGGGATGAGGGAGGAGTTATGGAGCTAAAGCAACAGGGATTGCTGACACTCAGCAGCACCCTATAGCTGCCTTTGTGTACGTGAAGGCCCAGACTCCAAGGAAAAACCATTGCCTCCTGYGTGCCTTCTTATTTTGCCAGCAGCTATTCCCAGGCTGATCAACCTCACTGCCCTTCTCCTTGCAAAATCATTTGATCCTTCCTGTGGTTCCTCCTTCATTTAAAGCCTCTCCTAGGACMTCCTCTCCCCCTTCCCAGCAAAGACCTCCAGAGCTATGCCCTCTGACACCACTGGCTGCAGCTATGTTGCTGCTTAGCTACTACTGTAATTGTTAGTTCTCCAGCTTTTGTGTTAGGCAATATTTTTTCCCATATAATTGTTTTTCAGACTGTTAGCAACCCTTTGGGATAATTTCTGAAAGAGAACAACGCTATTCCCACTTCTGAGCAGTCAGTACCACCACAATAAAATATTTCAAACACATCAGATCTCTAGAAACCCCTTAAATTGGTTCCCAATCCCCGTTAAAATTGCAGCAGCAGTTCATCTCTCCAGGGCTATACTGATTTGGAAAAACACCTGGCACACATCCTATTCCTTCAATGCAAAGCACACACTGTACAGCTGCAGCTTAGGCAACACATCTGAGTGTCACAGTCAATCTGTAGCAACAACTGAGAAACAGAAACCCAAAGTAGAGGAGGAGTGGGTTTGTGGGATCCCTTTCTACAAGGAATGGTATTAAAAGGCATTAGTCTGCTGCATATAGCTGAGAATTCTAGAGTGGCTGCTGGCTCACAGCCACCCATGTGCCCTATAAATCTATTTTTTGGTTTTATGTGTAGATGATGTAATGCTTGCAAGCTTCCTCAGTCAGGGTTCATTATTTAATTTCTCAGGTGGCTGAAGTCATAGGTTTTGTGGCGTCTATGACCACCCACAATGTGCTCTCACTGCCCAGAAATGAACTTCCTCTTAGACCTTGGATTTTAATTGGCATCTGCAGAATTAAAAGTCCACTGACCAGTGCATGTCATGGGAACACTTTGGAAAGCATCTCTGGAATGATAAAACCATTTTGATTCTAAAATAATGTGTGTGCTTAAACTAAGGCTTTTTATGATAGAAAGAAGACAATTAAAGACAAGTTTTGATATGATACCATGTTATGAAAAACCCTGTTTTCATGAGCAAACATCTACYTGGAAGATAAAACTCACCAACCAAGATAAAGTCCTTGCTTTACCTAATCTAATACTCAACACTGACAGAATTTTATCCAAGTTTCTTTACTAAATGGGAGTTCATCTTTACTATCACCTAAATCATTCCAGGGGGTGGTTATCACCAGTGGAGCAATGAGGATTTCTGCCTCCTTTGCCTTAATGATTAGTGACAAACATATTTCATGTTTTGTTGTAATCCTCCTAAATTCACATCCTTGGTGTTGCTTTACCTACATGTTTATAAACCCAAAAAGTTAACCATATATGAAAAACAATTTACTGGGCACAGAGGCTTCCCTACACTGGTCCAACTGGCCCTGAGAACTTAATCTTCTCCATAATTCTGGCTAGCATCATGGTACCAAAGCCCGTGGTTTTCTGATAATATCTGTGATCATTCATTTTTGGCAGACTGAAACATATTGCCTTATTAGCAGTTAAAATAAATGGAATGGTGTGTCCAGAGGTAAAATTATCACAGTGTAACTTGTAATTATTACAATTTATTACAGTATAAAAACTGATCAGCATTCACTAAGCTGTGTAAATCCTTGAAGTCTGAAAGGATAATCTTCACAAATTACAGGTATTTTCATGAACCTAGAATCAGGCATTAAAAAAAAATTAGAGATGGATTTGGTCTAAAGCACAGCGAAATGTATAAAAATCAACTGTGTCCCAAATACATAATTTCCTTAATGCTAGAGTCAGGATTCTTACTGAGGAAAAAGAATATAAACAACATTGTCAAGCATTGGGACAGGCTGCCCAGGGAGCTGGTGGAGTCACCATCCCAGGAGGTATTTAAAAGATGTGTAGATGAGGCACTTAGGGACATGATTTAGYGGTGGATTTGGCAATGCTGGGTTAAGGGTTGGACTCAATGATCTTAGAGATTTTTTACAACCTAAAGAGTTGCATGATTCTATGTCTGTGATTCTATGATTCACTCTTCAACAGCAGTACAGTCATATACAAGAATCTACAGATAGCAGTTATTTAATTTGAGTCCATATGTATCATAAATATTAAAAGAAGAAGAAAAAAACATTTTCTCACAGAAGAAAATTTGATTAGGTGAATCTTTAATCTACAGGGTTCTGAATGACTAAAACATATTTTTTATCTTCTGCAAGAGTTTCAGTAAAAAACTASCACCATGAGAAATATGGATGTTCATGCTGTAGACAACACAAGTGGCTCCTGCCTTTTCTCACAGTGAAAATGCTCAAAGGATGTTTTTGGACAGAATGTTTCYAGCAAAGAATCTCAAAACAACTTTTTACTTTCCCTCTGTTGAATATAAAACAGAAATAAAAAGTAGCAACGAGAAAAAAAAAACCTCATAAGGAAACTTTCTGTCCTCAGCAGCACCTTTTCACTCAGACAGAATTTTAGCTGTGGCTCAATCACAAGGTCTGGTGCTTCCCAGGTCTCAAGATTTTAGCCTGGGTCCCAAAGGTTGCATGGTGTGGGCCAAAAATTGAACGGCCAAGAATCGCAGGCTGCTGCCAGGCACCCTGCATTCCCATGAGAAACTCGCAAAGTCGGATAAACTGCGTCACAGCAGCCTGCCAAGCGGAGGCCTGGTTTAAAAATACTGCCTGCTGCACATTTCCCAGGCCATATATAGTTCACACATCTCACGGTAGCAGGAAGGAGCTGCAAAGACACACAGAAACAGAGAAGGAAGAGAGCAATGAGAGACGCGGCTGCCAGCAACACAAACAGGTTAAAAATAGCCCGGGCTGCAGCAGCTCCCTCCTGTCCCTGGAGCGTGGGGGACACTGGTCCTCCCTGGCCTCTCTGGCCTGTCTCTCAGCTGCTTATTTTCAGMCAGRAGGAAAAAAGRGCAGGAAGGAAATTTTCAGTTCCTKTAGGCAGAAGAAGAGAAAATGACAGCCCTGTGTTGTTTTGACACGGGTCAGGCTCCCCTGCACAGACACCTGGCCGGTGTACGTGATCCCCTCCCTTAGGGGCTGAGGGCATGTGGAGAGCACAGGCTTGAACGCCTCTGTCACATCCCCCAGCAGCAGCAGGCACAACCCCACAGGTGCCAGCAGAGGAACAAAGCCTGAATTTGGGGAAGGCTTTGAAAAAAGTCTCATCTTCCTCCCACCAGCCCTTGCACATGGAGTCCTGTTATGGAGGCAGAGCTATGCTGACCAAGCCTACTCTAATAAAAACAAAGAAAAGCTTGTTCTGCCCAGCACCCCTTCTCCCCCAAAGCCATTGCAAAGGGAAAGCGGTCATGTACCAAAGGGGATTTCCTATCTGCAAGGATCTTCTCCATCACCTTCTCCTAGYGCAGTCCCTTGAAGGGAAAGCAAAAATATAAAGGTGTATGCCATCCAGGCTGGCATGTGTGACTCTAGACTCCTGGAATCTCCTTGCTTGTGGCGATTTCCAGTAGCCAGGTGCCTGACCTGTGGCTTGGGTGGGAAGAAAGAAAGGTTGGTGTGTCTCCAGAGGCCAGACAATTCCTCACAAGGCCAGTTTTAATTAGAGGGCAAGGGTTTCTTTCYTTTATTCCTGGTCACTTGCATCTTGTAGACTTGGCTGCCTCAGCTGCAAACAACTGCTGTCAGCTCCTAAATGCTGACACGAGGTGCTGAGAGGGGTCCAAGCCAGAATTCCAGATTCCAAACATCCCTGAACTTTGGTGAAGTTCAAATCAGAGCACACATTTTTAGTGAGAAGAGGAAAGCTGTAACATGATCCTAGCCTGGGCAATAGAGGTAACACTCCAGTGTGGTCTGAAGGTGACTTCCAGAATATGTGGTGTGGAGCAGAGCAGAGGAGGAGAGGGAAAAGCAAGAAGGCATTTTTCACATGTTAAAAAAAAAAAAATTCTAGTGGGGAACTGAGTGTCTGCTGTCTGTGGGAGGGTGAGGAAGGTTGCTGACAGGGTTAAGGGGGTTAAGAGAGGTGGTTGAACTCTGAATGGAATAAGGAGTGATACCAAAGAGCTCTGTAGGCTGTCAGAGAGGTGTCTGTGAAGGAGCAGAATGACCAAGAATGCCAGCATTCAGGGAGAAACCCATCACAGCACATCTGCRTATCCGTGAGATCTTGAGACTGCAAATGCATTCAGGCTCATACACGTCTCTGCAGTGCTCTCTGCCTGCCTTTCATATGGATCAAAACCCTCTCAATGCCTCACTCCAGCTCTGTTTGCTGGGGAAGAATGCCTTCAGTGAGAAGGGCAGGGCTGGATACTGCTTGTGCCCTTKTGGGGGACTGTGAGCATCATCAGCCTCCATGCATGCTGTGCAGCACCCACACCAGCATTTCCAGACAGCAGGGCAGCGTGGACTTTTCCCTCTGGAGCACCAGAAGCTGCATTGTGTTCCTCCAGCTCTCCAGCTTGTGCCTCAGTTTATCACTTGGGCTTGMAAGAATCTAAGTTGGGCACTAACCCAGTCAGTGTGCAGAAGCAGAAATGCCCTTTTCACTCCACATCAAAATATGAGCTCTTTGACCCTTGCTCCCAGAAGGGCTCCCTGGATGGCCAGAGAGGCAGCAAGCAGCCTAACTGGGTTCCCCTAATTGCTCTATCAGTGTGTTGGGTGTGATTAAGTGCACCAGAGGAACAATTTTTAGAGGGCAAAAATCTGCAGGATTGGGAAGCCACCCCCATCACACAGGGTTAAGGTTTAAGGTGAGAGCAGTGCACAGCTGAGGGTGACTGCTTAGATGGCTTTTGTGCCATGCCGTGACACTGGCCATAAAGAGTAAAGGGTTGCTTCCTGGCTCTCACTTCCTCAGTTAATGAATGACGTCACTAATTAACTGACAGTGACATGGAGCTATTCTTGGCCATAGGTGGATSTTACTGAGGTCATGCTGGTTGTGAGTAACGTAATTTATTACCCTGTGAGACACTTTGGGATACAGAGTGAGAAGGACACTTTGAAAGTGCCAAAGTAACAATCCAACTCCGAATTTTCCCAGGAAGGTAATATGTTCCATACTTGCTCTGCCTCTGAGAAATAAAGCATCAAAGTCAAACTGGCTCTGGTGGAATGCTGTAAAGATTTCCAAATACATTGGTGGAAACAGAGGACTACTGTGCTCAAGAGGTGGGTCCATCTTTGGARCAAGAGAATTGCAAGGCATTTATTTTTTTTCTTAAAGCAGCTTTGAAGACAAAAATCCCACATGCGGAAAAGCAGTTGTCTGCCAAAGGGAAGTGCTGTGCTCTGGGCAGGCGGGCAGCACAGCACGGGGTCACGCCATCTGGCCCCTGTTAGGGCTGGAGCTGTACTCTAGCTGAACTCTACTAAATTAGCTGTACATGATGCTGCATTCCCTCCTTTCTGGAAGGATCAAAGTAGCTGGATCCAGGCCCAGCTTTCTGCAGATAAGCAGGTCACAGGACTAGTTTGCACCTCTATGCTGCTTGTAATACACCRTGTAACAGATTCCTCTGGATTTCCTCGTTTGTGCCCATACACACTACATACTGGTCACATTTCTTCCCCTCTAGTCCTCTGAGCTAATCTAGGGGCATGGAGTAATCCTAGAGTCTCTTCCCAGTACAGCTCTCTGGTGGTGCTATGTCTGATTATAAACTACTAAGTTCTTGCCCAAATGTTTGCTCCATTTTCTGGTTTTATCTAAAAAGTTCATTCTCAGCTTCAAAAGGCTTCTCTCACCAGCATAGCAGCATGAGGGCAGGCACAGCAGCTCAGCAGCCTGGCTTGGATTAAACCCTTGCTGAATGGTGGGGAGAGAAAGRAAGAAAGACAAGACTATCAGGTTTGGTAAGCCATGATCCATCCCTAATGCCTAAGAAAAATGCATGGGAAGAATAAGGGGGARGGGGGWGATAGCAGWAATTRGAAATGCATTTCACTTGTATAAAMGTGYTAATTAGTTGTTTATCTGCAGGAGYACTGCTGGATKCACAAAGGCACACACCAGTTACAGCGATCAGTTACCAGCAGGACCTGGAAGACTGTCTCCATAATTCAAATTTGTGATCAAGTAGCAGCAATGGGTGACTCAAAAGCAAACAGCAGAACACTTACATAGATAATCTTTAAAAAGATAATGTGGTTTTGTGTTTTAGGACTGGATGATAAATTTATTGTAATTTTAACCATTGCTGCTGTTTAATCAACAAACACATATCCAATATGCAAGTGGCAGCTTTGAAGCAGGTAATCTTTTTTTTATATGTGTAGTTTATCTGTCAGTAGAAGCAGACACAGGTTGAAACCATGCAAGAATTTATGTCAAAGTTGAAAACAGTTTTGTGTGAAAAAATAGAGCTAAAACTGAGAAAAAAATATTTTCAGAAAGATTTATTTAAATTTTGAATGATAGATTGTGACCTGGTATTCCCACTTTAATTTAAAAAAATGAAAACGAATAACTGATCTGTCCGGATTACTCTGTTGATTTGAAGATAAATATAGTTTTCCAGTTCTCACACTCAGTATAATGGCAATTGATAGCACATGCTCCCAGTGCCCTCCTCTGAACATAAAAAAAGTTTTAAGGGTCAAATGAGGGAGAAATTTAAACAGAGACATCCTATGAGCAAAGAAAAATACATGAAAATGTTTTGGATAAAGAATTTACCTATTTATCAAAATGCTTTGGATAAAACATTTAAATGCTTTATTTCATTTCAGAAATACATTGCCTACAATAAAACAGGACTGAGCTAATCTCACGTAACTCCAGTGGGATCGAAAGCATCCTGAAGATTTTGGCATGGGATCCCTTTTTACAATGTGTTTTTGAGAATATCTGGTACTAGAACAGTGAATATCATTCCCTAAATAAAAGTGCTTTTCATAATTATTTTGGTAGGATATTTTTGATAAGATTGCTTAATTGAAAAGGATTTCCACTSAGTGTATTTTAAAAGTGACACATTTGTATTTTCTTGTAACAAGAAGTTCAATGCATGAAAATATTTTGTATTAAAAATTACTCATGACCTCTTTRGCAGAATATTTTTTGGCCAGGAGTCTGTTTAAGACAAGCTTAGAATCTTGTCCAGCCTGTATCTCAGCTGTGCTCCTCACAGACACTGACTGTGGCATTTTGTGCTCTGCTGGGTGGCTGAAAAAACACCTGCAAACAAGATTTTAAAGGCACCGCTTCCAACCATTCATCCCAAATCCCATTTCCCTGTTTGGTAGTCAAAAAACATGACCTTTTTTTTTTTTTTTTTTCCAGGGATACTGCAGCCAAGAAGCCAACAAAATGTTTGCTGAAATGTTTACATGCAGAAAAAAGGAAAAAAAATCCCAGCAGAATAAAGTTCAAGCCGATGCCAACAAACTGTATTTGGTACAGTGCAGCCTGTTGCTCACAGCTGCATTCCCAGGTGAAGAAAACCTTTTGCTGGGTCCAAGGACCCCGAGAACAAGAATGGGATGATCCCCAGTGCCGCACAAGTGCTTCACTGCTCACAAGAGGAATGGGGGATCGCATGGCAGCGGCTCCCTGCTGGTCTTCCCTTTCAAYGTGCGTGTGGTAAGTCACAATTCAAAGCAAAAAGTTGCACGGAACGGAGCTGTAACTTTATATCTAAATCTGTAATTGRGCATCTTGGCCATCAGCCACAAAATGTCTGATCAATCTGTCTAAGAAAAAGAGTTCATATTTCAAATATGAAAAGTTCAAATCTAAGACCAGCCCTTAATTACCAAGCCATGACCACAAAAAACCTCACAAAAACTCAAATTCAATTACCTGAAATATTACTGCTTGATGTACTTTAGTCTTCTAATTTGGACATTAAAACATTCCTGAGTAAGAACAGGGAAGGGCGAGACCAAYACTTTTTCCTCTGCCAACACACTGAGTTTTGGAGCTTTTGTTGAGGAAAACACTTTTTTATTTCAGATTAATATCTACTTAAATCACTTACCTTATAACATAGTTGCCAGGGCCAAGTTATGAGAGAACAGAAAATTGCAAAAAAAAAAAATCAAAAGAAAACAAATTGAAGAAAAAAGAAAACTGAAAAAAGATCAAATAGATCTTCAATCATGGAAAAGAAACTTTGTGAGAAAGGAAGAATTTCTCTTTCACCTTTCTACACATATTTATTTTTTCTTACATTTTTATACCAAAATGTTCACAAGAGAAAGTCAAGTAACAGTAATGAATAATGGGTATATCCCAGTATAAAAATAATAATCTAAAATATTTATGAAATTGGTTATTTGGGAGGGATTTATATTTATCCCTTGGACTTTGAAAAACAACAACAAATAAATGCCTACCGTTAGTAGTGTCATGATCCATATCAGGAAAGATAAAAATCTTTAAGACATGAACARAGGCTGAGGAAAAAGTCATTACTAAATTAACAGAGCCAAACTTCAATCAACCAAGAAGAAGACTCCCCTTTTTACCAGTTAGTTTAGACAAMCAGTTTTCTCCAGCTCAAAAGCCATCTGCACATCTTTAAGCTGTCATATTTGGTTTGATTGAAATGCTCACATAGAAAAAGAAAATACAGAACTTCGAGACATCAAGGATCTTACTGACAAGCTTTGTAAAAATCAAACCTTTTAACCAAAAAAAAAAAAAAAAAAAAAAAAAAAAAAAAAAAAAAAAAAAAAAAAAAAAAAGGGCAGCTAGACAAAGAAGCCAGTAGAGAAACATTTTATGGGGGAAGTTTTGTTGTGAATTGTGAATTGTGAATTGCTCAGTAACCAGTTTGCAAAGGCCAGCCACCTACCTTATCCAAGACAATCACAAAGTTCACCCCAACGATTTTATAATGTGCTTCTTTTGTGTCATTAATTTGAATGACCCTCCAAACAGTCAAAAAGCAGTGAATATTTTTCATGTGCAGTCATCATTCAAGCGTCACTATCGATCGTACTCCTAATGTCACTGCATTGACCTGCCAGTGTCCTGCACTGGAACACTTTTGCACAGCAGTTTGTCAGGGTGCCTTGCACGAGGGATTGCAACTTTCAACAGTCTTGAAATGCTTTCTCGAGTCTTCATATGCCTGCTGTGCTACTCCCACACTGAGAGAACTCTCTGGCAGGGATCTCGCTCCTCTGCTTGTGAAAACATTTGCTAATTTTACTCTTAGCAAAACAATTAAAAACGAAATACATAATTTTTACAGAGCAGATATACAACTGCACCTAGGAAAGCAAATATGGATGACATCTGCCAGTGCACTTGGCCAAAAAGCCTAACTAGATACACACTTCATAAAAATGCGTATCTTCTGTTTAGATRTGTCCATACAACCTGCATATTGATTTAAAATTTGCATTAAAACATAAAATATATTTAAGACCAAGTGTGCAAATTAACTATTTTTTTTTTAAAAAAAAAGTAATTCTAAATATTTGCCTCATCTAAAGAATYTTGGTTTAAAAGGCAGATAAGTTAAAATCAGTATTTTTCTGCACAGAAGAAATTCAGGTTGATATAACAGTATTAAATTTCCTATATTAAAAATACAGGATATGAAAATCTGTGATCCCTCAGAAGACAATCTGTAATACTGAAAAATCCCYGAGAATTTCAATGGTACAAGGCTGAAGGTTTTAACTTTAAAAATTTTGGGGTATTTATGATCCACTTGCAAAGAAACAGTAAAATTGTGGGTGTAAAGAATCACTTAATAAAATCCTTGTGTAAATTTTTATATATAAGTAAAGAATTTGGAGTCAGCAAAGCAGAAAGTGGAAAAGTTAACATCTTTTTAGTTCTCATTTTAGTGTGACCTTTTTTTTCACTCAAACAGCTGCAGATGGGGAGTTTCTCTCCTCTTAAGGGTAGCCCAAAGGGATGATATTTTGTCACTGAAAATGACAAAGAGAGGATGCAGAGTCTTCATCCTTGGAGATAGTCAAAAGCTGTATGGACAGGTCTTGGATCACCWGTCCTCACTGACCCTGCTTGGGTTGGGTGGTCAGASCAGMTGAWMTCCAGAGGYTCCTTCCAGCYTCAACCATTCTGTGATTCTCTGATCTTCACTAACAAGAATGATAYGTGATGTTGCAAAAATGTGCTACTAATCACTTACAACTGAATATTGTGCRTGTGATGTACAATACAAAGGAAGCCAAGTATTTTTAATGAGGGAAAAACCCAAAGAGATAACTGGGATAGTTTGAATAATATGCACTGATTTTCTAGGAAGTGTTTTTCAGCTGAATGCCTGAATCTGTATGGCCGGTGAATCTGTATAAGATCACAAATCACATAATTTACTTTTCAGTGCATGCCACTTTTTATGCTGTTTTTATGCTGTCTCAGGAASGCTCACCCACTCTTGGCTGCTCTAGTCCCATTTGGGTCTTTGTACTGGCAAAGAGCATAAAACAGGGAGAAATGGCTGGACTTTGAATGTGTGGTSATTCTTACTAAATTTACTGTGCACTGTGTATACTCCATCCCTCTGTTTCYTCCTTGCCCACTTCCTAGCCAGAAGGAACTCTCCAACAGCCCCAAAGTGGCTCCCTGTGTCAACCATTTGCCTTTACATCAGAAAAAGCACAGTMATTCCCAGCAAACCGTGCCTAAAAGAAAAAGGGGTTCTGATACAAATTCAAAGAGTAACAAAAATCACTTCTGGGTTAAGAAATGTTGGGTGGCTGTAAACAAAAGGTTAACTTTTCCTACCTCTTGGAGATAAATATTTTTCCTAACATCCCCTTCATAGTGCCCCATAGTTTGCAACTGTATTTGGCAAAAGCTTATCTTCCACAGTCTGAATGTGGAAGAAGTTTGTTTACCTATCATGCTCATTATTATGGGATTAGATAGTAGCCACTACCTGCTGCAAGTATGATGTGAAATGAGGAATGTGTGAAGATTTACCGCTTACTGTCTAAATGCAGCTTGGAAATGTRTCTCCTACAGGAATAAATTTGCTTTTCAATTCAAAGAATATAGTATATAGCTTGCTTCAGAGTAGAAAAAAATCAACACAGCACGAAATCCCCATGTTGACACACTCAGGTTGGTGCCACTGTTMTGACCTAATCAGGAAAGGAAATGCCTTACATCAGACCTACAAGTAGGGGTCAGCAGCCTCTGTGAAGCAGCAGCCAGGGGTGTTCAAGTCTCGGGCTCAGTTCTCATGGTGGCATTTAGTCATGTCTATAGCACCTTCTCAGACTGCCAGTTTGTTAGAAATAATAGCGCCAGCCATCAAATTAAGATGAATTTCACAGTGGAAGTCAAGAAAGGCTGATTTCCTCCTTTCTATTAAACTGCTGATAATAAACTGCATTATTCCCTCGTGTTTCTGTTCTTCCTCAATGAAAGATCATGCACTCCTATTTGTCTTTGCATATCTCTCATGTGTAGCCTCCTGCAAGTGCTTCATGATCCACTGATCCACTTTCTGATTACAGCTGATGTCCCTTGCCACAAAAGAAACTGCTGATAATCCCCAGGAGAACTTGTAGGGCAAAGAAAAAAACTGCAGGTGGGGCAGCATTGCAATRTAGCTGATTTTGGGAAGGTGGGAGRGGTAAGARGGATGCAAGTATCCCCTTCAGCCATATATTTGGAGTGGAGAGTAAAGACATACTTCAGCCTCATCACAGGGCACTCAGACCCCGAGCCCATCTGTGTTAATGGGGGACCAGGACCCGGAGAACACCGCCATTGCTGTGCCCCCTGGGGATGCTAGCTCCTCCTTAGGGTAGGGCAGGATGCCAGAGCCTCAGTGAAACMATATCAARGTCTTTTCCAACCTAAATGATTCTGTGATTCTATTTGGAGACAGTCACACACCAAACGGAGGCATCTGAGAGAGGAAGCAAGTCTGGCATGGCTTCCCCAAGGTCCATGTCCTTCACAGGCTGGTTCAGAGRCAGAGACAAATTTAAGGAGTGATATCAGGGAATATGAAAACCCTCACATTTTCTGCTGTCAGAACTCATTAAGATTTTACCTACACATGCCTTTTCGCAGCAATAGCATCTCAGCAGCACTGTGCCTCAAGACACAGTATCAGCCCCCAAAATTGCTGAGGGCTGGGTGCCCCCTGGGCCACCCAACCCCCTCACAGCAACATCAAAGCTGTGAGTTCTCCCCAGAACGTTTTTGTGAGTTTTCTTTAGCCTGCTCAGCTGAAAAGTACAGTGGCATTAAATTGTATACGCAATTTTTTTTTTTTTTTAAACAAACAAAGCCTCCAAGCCTGACAGGCAAGGGCAGGGATGGGATTAGGCAAACATCCTATACAGACGGTTCCCTTTTCTGTCTGTCAGCTTGTAAGTGCTTTCTCTTGTGGAACTATACAGTACTAACTGAGCCGGAAACAGCTATTTAAAAAGTGATTATAGTGTGACATTTTTGTTTGACCTAACATCAAGCCATGTGCAGCTTAAATGTCAGCAAAGCTATTTACTATAGGGACAGACAGGCCCTAGCATGCTTAAGCCTACCCAGAGTCTTAAAACTGGTTGCTGTCTCCACTCAGTGCACATGAATGACACCGAAGCCAAGATGTAAAGTACAGCGCTCTGTAAGCTGCGATGATTGACTAATATGCTGGGTGGCACAATGCATTCAGCAACAGGCTCACAGGGAGGAAGGCAAAATAATGGATAATTAGAGTCAATCTCAGRTTAGAAAGCAGAGGCCCACGCAAAAGGTTCCCTTGGATTAGCAAGAGCATGCCTAYGGCTGGCGTGTTTTGTTCGGGGATGTCTGAAGGGCTGAAATATTTGGACAAAAATAGCAAGACTAATTTTTTTTATTAGTGCAGGAGCTGTATCAGTTGCAGGAGAGAGGAGGGCGGGCAGCCCCCCATGGAGACCCCATGAAGCCCCTGCAGCGAAGCGCTGTGGCCTCAGGGTGTTTCCCCTGCTCCCCCCTCACTCCGGGGCTGGCAGGGCACAAATCAGGCCGCCCAGCTGCGGCTGCCAGGCAGGGTGACAGAGGGGAAGGGAGGCTCCGGWGCCCTGTCACCAGCCGTCAAAATAATAGCCGAGCAGTGGGGGGAGCAGGAGGCTAATGCTGCGAATTACGTGCATCGCTCCCTGTGTGAGAACCGACAGGAGTGAAGCGGCTGCAGGTCCCGCCAGGATGCGAGAGCACGTACAGCTATAAAGTGACASACAGAGTTACGTAGTACAGGAGCTCTCTCTGGAAGACAATGCACTGCTTTGCAACGGATGGAGATAAGTACGTTTATAGGTCCTTAATGGGACTAGAGGCATGTATTTGGACAGGGTTCCAGTCTGACCTGCCTCTCAGAGCCTAAAATAACAAACAAATCAGTGTGCCTTTATTTTGAGAAAACGTTGCTCACATTAATGAGGGTGGGTGGGGACATTCAAAAGGAAGCAGAGTTGTGATAAAACTTCCATTTTGTTCTTTCTTGCATGTCAGGAAAAAAAATGTACATTATAATTCAGACTGCCTTTCAGGGTTTATTTTTCTTTACATTGTTACATGCCCGATCACATCTGATTTTGGAAGCTAAGCAGGGTCTGACTTGGCTGACATTTGGGAGACTGCTGAAAAGCAGGAGTCTGAGCAGGATCTCTGTGCTCATTATGTGAATGCACAGTGTCTAAACGCATAACTGGGGGAATGACAAGAATATTCACAGCTTTTCTATATCTTAAAATACTGCTTTTCTCCATCTCTAGCAACTGAAATAAAACTATGACTGAAAAGAACATAATTAATATTAAATGAGCATTTTTTTCAAATAATAACACTGCTGGTGAATACTGGTTTGTATTTACAAAAAAGCACAGAAAAATCCTTTGAGCAAACAGATCATCAGATCATTAGAGATAGGAAATAAATTCTTTGACTTCTGTCTGCTTGCTATTTGCTTCACAAAGTGCTGACAGTGGCAGGGGACTGTTAAAATCCCTCCAAAACTCATTTAAGTAAAATTAAGTGAAAATAGTATAAACTTTTTAACAGAATAGATGAGAGGTAGCCAGAGRATTATTTTACATGGGATTTATTCTTGTTCTTGGTGTTCCCAGTGACAAAAGACTTAATTATAGCACAGAATGCTTCCCTCATTCTCATTTTACCTTAGAAAATTTCAGAAGACCAAGGCTGATCTATTACATTTTTGCTTTGARGCTCACAAGCAAGAGTTAAAATTTTAAGAAAAGTTTTGTGTTCAAACATGCTCCTTAGTTAAAACAAATTAAGTTAAAAAAAAAAAAAAATTAAACTGTAACTAGAACTCCCTCTCTTGCTCTCCTATCAAATATCATCAGCAGGTACCTCTCAGATCCTGAGAGGACTCTATGGTCCAAAGTGAGCTTCTTTTTTTTTTTTTTTTTTTGGTTACCTCCTCCTCCTAGAAAAGTTAAAAAGACAAAACTAACACTGAATATGTAATAAAGAAAATGAACATCAAACATATATTTGAGTATCTGTCTTCCACCTGTAAACAATAAATAAATATGATATGGCAAAGCAAGGCAAGATTCACATGCTGTAAGCCTCTCCGACATAGTGCCCAAGATGCCCTCATTCAGTTTTGCACTTCTTTGTTATAGCAAAATGTGAGGGATTTCTAAATCCTAATTTGGATGCATCCCCCCACAGCAGAGACAAACCAACGATTACTGAAGCAAGGCAAGTTGTTTTCAGTTTAGCAGGTTTTTTTCTAAGCCAGGCTTATGGTTTCATTTAAAGTTTGAATGCTTCCATTCTCTGAGAAGGCCAGTGGCTTTTCAAAAGCAGAAGATCAAATGATGTTAATCGGGCAGTGTGACCTAATCCTCTAATTCAGCTGCCTTTTTACATTAGAAATGTTMTGCTCATGTAAGCTTGATTTGCTCTTAAATTGACTTCTTTTTTTTTAATTTCCAAATATGCTATTCTAAAGTTCTACTCTTGGCTCAGCACATCTGTTACACACATAAGGTGAAACCACTTTTTTTTCATTTTAAAGGTTTGGCTAGGTTAATCCTAAGGGTTCTGATAGAAAATCTCTTGCTAATCACAGAAAACCCAAGATGTTATGCCACAAGAACACTTTTCTTTCTGGTATTGATGCCACAGGTTAGCTACACTGCACAGAGACACTCTGGAGTTATTKCTGACTGCTGGGAGCCCACCAGAAGTGTACTTTCTCCTCAGCCTTCTGATATGGAATGGGATGTTTTACAAGGGCACATAGTGACAGGACAAGATGGAATGGCTTTAAACTGAAGGAGAGTAAGTTTAGAYTAGAAATTAGGGAAAATGCTTTCYTGCRWGTGCRGTGAGACACCAGAACATATTGCCTGGAGAAGCCGTGGATCTTCCATCMCTGAAAGTGTTCAAGGCCAGGTTGGATGGRGCTTWGAACAACCTCATCTAATAGAAGGYRGCCCCACCCATGKCAGGGRGGRTGGAACTAGATGACCTTTAAGGTCTTTTCYATGCCASACCATTYTGTGATTCTAGGAAGTCTCAGSAGATGTCCAGCCCTTGGCACAGTCATCAGTGCACGGTGCCTCTCGCATGTATTGATGGCTCAGGTGGGGCTCCCTGGGCACAGGGACACACAGTCCAGCACTGGGAGCTGCATGGCACAGTGAAGGGAGCCACATGGCACGTGTTCCCATCATTCCAGAGGTTTGCTCCTCTGTATCCTCTCTAAAGAATTCTTGCAACAGATTTTCACTAACTCTACATTGTTGCTAAGATTGCCTCAAATAAAGAAAGATATTATAGTCTGGAGAAATAAAATGACCATTTACAGTGTCTGGCAGGTGCTCATCAATCTTTTTGCTGTTAAGGAGGGGATCAAGGCTGTTATTCCTGCCTGATGAATCTGTGATACACAACTATTTTGCCATGTCCACTGAACTACAAAACCTTTTCTTTGTTTTTCCTTTTCCTGCCAGATGCCAAAAATTTAATTCCATCAATTTACTAATTTTCCTGAAGATATTTTGCCAATACAAGGTTWACTGTGCCCATGCTGGCACAACACRTAAGGGTTTTCAAAACCCTTAYGTTGTCATTGGTGCTACACTATATRAAGCACAAACTGATTTCGATCCACCCTAGGAATAGTTACCGGCCCACTCCCAGCCACCTGAAAATCACCTGGGGACATGATTTTCACCTTACTGTGTCAAGTGTGCAAAGCCCCCCCTCTCTCACAGCGCTATTTCTTAAAGAAATGGAAACACAATTTCTATCTGGGCAGCAGCAAATGCGGTCGAAGCAGAAATCTCTGGGCAGAGAGCGCCATCTCCAGCTACTATATTATAATTACTCTGAGGTAACCAACTAATTTGGGAATTCTTTTTTGGAATTGCCATCTGTTCTGGCAAAAGATGGAGAAAAAAGCCAGCTGAGTCTGACGAAAGATTGAGACTTAAGACTTAGCACTACCTTAATATCCTGCCGGGAGACTTTGCTAATCCTTGCTGAAGTTTCTGAATTAAATTTARAAAGCTGCTTAAAATTGCACTGAGCTGAGCATCCTAAATTTGTTTCTGTTTTCAGGCTACTTAATCAAGAATAAAATCATGAGAGAGCTAGTATTTTTACTATGTTAGAGTACTTCAGCCTACAGATAGTCTATGCATTTAATACCATACATGATGCATTTGATAGGTACTTGAAAAAGCTCATAAATGATACCTTTAAGTACTGTTGCAAAACAASTGTGTGGAAAACCAGTGTTAATAAGCAATATGCAGAAACAGCACACAAAGCACATGCAGAAGAATTATATACATACAAATGCTACGAAATTGACAAATATTACAAAAATTACACTGAGGCCAGTGCCTGTGAGTCCAGCCTCATTAATATCATTCAGAAGTTCGATTTAAAAATGTACCTTAAACGACATCAGTGGCAAAGAATTTGTCASACAATAAAACTGAAAATAATACCTCCTCCATCCATGTAGGATGTGCAAGAATTATCCATATTAAAGAATTATTAATGAATTTGCAAGAGCAAATTAGTTACTGTATTTAAGTGCTATAAATACTAAACATGTACATTGAATAGACACATTCAGGAGGTGTTAAAAGACAAAGCATCTGTCATCAGCCATAGGAATAGCATTTCTGAACTAGATACAGCATCTTATTCAAAATGCAAATTATTAAATTACTCTGTGCCCATTTTATGATTGCATTCAGAATGTCTTTTCCTCACCCATTCAAAAAAAAACCAGAAAGATTCAGTTTGCAGTCACAGAGGCTGCAAAATACAGAAAGAAAGTGGATGAAGCRCTATCAGAAAGAGACTTGTAAAAGGGAAGAGGGTAGTCAAGAACAGCTGGCATTGATTTATGAAGAACAAATCACACTTGGCCAACCTGACTGCATCCTCTAATGAAATGGCTGGCTATCATGGACAAGGGTGGAGCAATGGACACAACAGATCTTGACTTCATTACAGTGGTTGAAATGATTTCCTGCAGCACTTTCACTCACAAAGTGATGAACGATGGCATGAACAAGCTGTTTAACAGATGCATTGAAAGCTGCCTAGGCTGACAGGCTCAGTGGGTGGTGCTGGTGGCTTGGCAATGTGCCTGAAGGTYCATAACAAGTTGAGCACTCCTGGGGTTGATACTAGGATCCACATAGAGCACGTTATCATAAACCTGGACCACGGGACAGGAACAGGATGCACTCTCAGGCTATTTTTCAGGTAATGCTAAATTAGGAGGGATGGCTGAACACACTCAACAGTAGACCTTAAGTTGTGAGGGATTTTAGGAAGCTTCTGGACTGGGTTGGCAGAAGTTTCAACATGCTTGACACAGAGAAACACAAGGATAAACGCTCAATTCAGGACCCAAGGCCATATAAACCCTTCTGCTGGTACAATTGTGAAGAAACAGGCTGGCTAGAATCTTCATCAGAACGGATCTGGCGTTATGTGAAAGCCAAGTCCAACAYAAGCACATAGTGCACTCTAGTCCCAAAGAGGGGGAAATAACACAGTAGCCTAAATAACTCAGCAGTGGAAAGTTGCTGTCCCCCTTGCTTGGTGTTGGTAACAAGTTGGCTGGACACAGGGCTTACTTTGATGCTTTYTCAGATCAAGATGGGACACTCCCAGTGAAGGCCACAAGACAACTGGGATCTAAACCACGTCACCTTGGAGCAGGTGTTGAGGTATCTTGGACCTGCCTGGCCTGTTG
The DNA here is from genome assembly GCF_030028575.1 of Malurus melanocephalus. NCBI lineage: Eukaryota > Metazoa > Chordata > Aves > Passeriformes > Maluridae > Malurus > Malurus melanocephalus. Next base: position 1,747,143 of record NW_026623261.1, read on the forward strand.
GAGAGTGTAAGGGCCCATACCACAGCACCCTACAGCTGCTTGAAGGGGGATTGCAAACACAAAGGGGCTAAACTTCCCTTGGTAATGCCATGAAATACAACAGGAAACTGCTGGAACAAGGAGGTCCAAAGAGCACATTATGAAACAAACTATTTATGTGAAAGGCAGACAGCCTGGGCAAAGTGTGACRTTTTTATTTTGGATGGTTTCAAGAGCTGTCAAGACAAATCTGCAACAGATGTGATTCACTTCAACCAGGGAAGATGTACTGCAACGCATTGTGTTTATGATTGTGTACACAGCTGTAAAGGTAATGATTTTCCTGCTTTAGTATTGTTTATTGTGGGAAGACAGCCTTAAAATGGCTACTAAAGTGTTGTCTGGGCTTTATTATTAATTTAGGAGTTTAAATATATGCACAAACAAAAATAAAAATACTGCCGTCTGTTGATAKCTGGCAAAACTGCAGGTGTTYTTTCCTGAAAACAGACTATTCCAGCGCCACATTTAAACCACTATCTGCTATTTCAGCTGGCAATATAAAAGTAGCAAAGAAATTCAACGTATTTTGAAAACCTGAATTGTCAGGTAAGTCACTGTGTTATTTATTCAACTCATAAAAGTGATGGATGTGCTTACAGCAAGATGCCGGGAGTCCACAGAATAATTTAACTCATCAGCAACCCTGATAGCTATTGTTCTCTGAAGAGTAACATGAGTTTGCACTGTATTTTTGGGCATGGTAAAGGTCACCGAGATGCTCAATTTTGACTGAAGTATGAGCTATTCCTGCCTTCAAAGCTGCCCCTGCTATATCCCAGGAGAGAAGTGGACACGTCTGCCACCTTCCCTTCCCCTCTCCACTCCACAGCTCATGCCCGTGAGCAGCCCGGCTTCTCTTACTGCTTTGCTCGCTGTAGTCGCAGTCCGTGTCGTTGTGTTTAGTGGTTAATAAATCCTGGCGGARCCACAGCCTTGAGGACACCCTTCCACCCTCTACAGTCACCTTCCCCACAACCTTACCCCGCCCCGTCCGCAGCCGGGCCCAGGCGCAGGGCGGACACCGCCACCGCCCGCCCGGCAGGAGGAGGAGAACGAGGAAGAGGAGGAGGAGGCGGAGCCGTGGCCGAGGTGGTGCTGCCGGCGGCCCATGGCGGCGTGTGGCCCGGCCGGGCTGCTGCCCTTCCTGCGGCTGCTGGGGCAGCTCAAGGTGGGCGCGGGCAGGGCCCCGGCGCGGTGGGGTTGGGCTGGGGCCGGGTCGGGGCGCGGGGCCGGGTCCCCCGGGCAGTCCCCGGGCCGGCAGCGGGGCCGGGCTCCCCCGGCAGTCCCCGGGCCGGCAGCGGGGCCGGGCTCCCCCGGGCAGTCCCCGGGCCGGCAGCGGGGCCGGGCTCCCCCGGCAGTCCCCGGGCCGGCAGCAGGGCCAGCTGAGGCCGGCGGGAGCCGACGCTTCCTCCCGCGTTGTGGCTGCGCAGCGGGGCCGGAGCGGGGCTGCGGCGGGCGCTTGTGGGCGCTGCCGGGTCCGGGCCCTTCGGCTGCGGCGGTACCTGCTGCGGCTGGGCCCTGCTCCTGCTCCGGGACAGCCTGGAGGGTCCGGGCCGGCCCTTTGGTGTATCCTGCATTGTCAGAGCCTCTCCGGAGCGTGGAGGCCGCGCTGGGATGGAATTTTTGCTGGTGTCTCTGAAACGAGGCCCTCCAAAAGCCTCTACCGTGCCATGGACTGGTGGATACGGTGGTATCCGCTCGGAGCTCTGATCCCTGCGGCCTTTTCCAACCTAATTGATTTTGTGATTCTGTGACTCTGGTGCAGAGAGTACCGCGGACAGGATGGGTGTACAGGAACGTGGCAAACCCAGAGAGCGTCTCCGACCATATGTACAGGATGGCAATGATGGCTTTGGTGACTGAAGATAAAAGCCTTAACAAGGACAGGTGAGACTGCCACTGCTTATCGCGGGCATATGTTAATATTGTGGGAGAGCTGCAAACAAAATGTTAAAATAAGTTGTTGTCCTGAGTAAGAGCTTTTAAAACACACTGAAGGAATTTGAAATCCTTTCCCCGCTTCTTTTATGTCCGTCCTTTGGACAGGGTGCTGTTTAAACTCAAGAACTGAAAGGGACGAAAAACTTTAATTGCTAAACTGCGAGTGCTAAGGCAAGTCCTCAGTACAGAGGCTCAGAGCTAAGCCTCTTCTTTCAAGCAGTAAATTAACTAGCTGAAGACATCTTCTGAAAAAGTGTGAAGCAACAGACAGCCATGTCAGAGCCATAGATGGTGTAGATTTTGACAGATTGAACGAGCATTTYGCAGCAGTTAGGAGCCACAGATATCCTTTAGTATAGCTTTCTCTGCTATCAAGGAGCTGATATGAAGCCTTTTTTGGGATCTCTGCTGTAGACTGGCATAGSTACAGAGCTGTGAGTGTCAGATTATACGTAGTTAATTACCACARTATCTCCAAAAGCAAAGTGTACAAAAGCTAAGTACATTACCTTTGAGTATTTACCTTWGAGTGTGTTTATACTTAAATCTATGTTTACAAGCAGCAGGAACTACAAATCAGAAATTAAAACCATATCTAGGTGGAAACTACTCCCATTAACAAAAAAGTGAAAAAAAATTACATAATGTTTAAGAAAAGCTCCAGCCAAACTTGAGTATATGAAGGGGTGAGGGATAAATTCTGTGGTCTCTTAGCCAAGATGTAACATTTAATGCTGAAAAACTAATTATTCTGTCTCTSCTTCTTGTCAGATGCATACGATTGGCTTTGGTTCATGATATGGCTGAATGCATTGTTGGAGATATTGCTCCTGCAGATAATATCTCAAAAGAGGAGAAACACAGGAGGGAAGAGGTATGGACATAAAGTGYGAAGCACAGCTACAAAGTTGCAAAGTGTTCTGTGTATTTGAATGTTCTGGTGGTGGTGAAGGATATAATGTTGTCATTGACATTGGAAAACTCTGCCACAGCCAAGTAAAGTTTTCAGCTCATTGTAGTTTTTGTACTTGTCACCAAGTACAAAGTTATGGAGGAATCTTTGAARTAATCTTCACCCTGGCCATTTATTTCCGAACTAGCTGCAGTTTTGGTAGCCTGAACTATTGATGTTCAGTAGCCTTACCAAGAGGTGGAGCATGGAGCAGGTGCACTGAATACGATGGACGACAGTTCAYGTCAGATCGTGTGTGTGGTGCAGATCATGAGCTTGTGACAGAGRGTTTGTTTAAATCTTTTGCACAGAACTCCTGATGCAGGTGTTTTTTTTGTTGCTGCAATTTAGTGCAGCATGCCTAGAGTTACTTTCTTTCTGGTCTTGCAYTTGCCCAAACCGTTGGTTTGTTTTTGGTCTGTGGCACTATTTGAAGAAAATGTGAATCACTTCTGTAGSCACCGCTAGAGGGCAATCTGATGCCTCAGAAACTCTTCAGAGGCTTTTTTGCTCAGTGTTAGATCACACTAGGAAGCACACTGAAAAAAACCCCACCAAAATTACAGTCAGTAGAGATGGTTCAAGAATGCCAAATGCAGCTTAGATCTGTAATTTCCACGCTTTTAGCAAAGAGCTTACTCTTAGAGTTAGTCATGCTCGGCCCCCAGCCCCTAGTTTTAAACAGATAAGCATAAAACGGGGCAAATAATCACTGAAGTGTTTTTGCTACGCTCTTCAGASAGCTTCAAAACACTGAACAGAATAAATAAACCTCTTTCCTGGAAGCCTCTAAAGGTGGTTCTGAGAAGAAGATCTCTAATCATCAGCCTTCAACTTTGGTCTAGGGAGAACTGTCATTTGAATTCAGGCAAGGAAAAAAGTATTTTGATGCCTAGGTATGTTTAAGAAGCTTTCTTAAATAATTGCAGCTTCTTCTGCTCCCATTTCAGTCAGTGAGGACTTTGTTGTTGACTTTGTTCCTTTGCGGGATGGAGAGTAAAGCATTAAACATTTAGGATGACTCTGAAATACTTTGTTGTAAAAATAGACCATGGGTAGCCACTTCAGGAGATGGCTTGAGGTGAGTTATCAATACTTGGCTTCTACTGCAGAGTTCTCCTTTTTTCTGTTTGCTCTGCTGCTGATGTTGAGCTGGCTCTGAAGTTTGCTCCTTGTGCAGTAACTTTAACCAGTGAGTCTCATCAACACAGAAATGAACTTGATCAAAATAAGAAGTTTTCGGGTTTTTTTGGAGGGTGTTGTTTGGAGTAGGGTTTTTTGCCAGGTAAGTAATTTTAGCCACCTAATGTGAAATCTGATGAGTTGCAGAGCTGGAAAGAGGTGCGAAGGAATGAGACTTTGATGCTTCAGTGGTGGCAAGCAATGGGGAACCATATTGCAACACTATATCCTGTATTTGAAGTGGAGRAACAATCATGGCATGAAATCTTTGTCTTGCCTGTGATGTTGCTTGTTTCAGAAGCAGCCTTTCATGTTATTGGGAAAACAGTAGAAATGGCACAGAAATGAGACTGATCAACTGGGAGAGCACAAAGAGCTTGCAGAACAGTTTCTGGGGTCATGAGTTCTGCCAGGAGCCTGCTCCAGTGCTGGCTTCCTACAGGACCATTTGGGGATCCCTGTGCTTTGAATCCTCCATGGGCTCCAGGTGCAGATCTACTGCACCATGGTGCTCTATGGCAGGGCTGCATGGGCACATCTGTCTCACCATGATCTTCCTCATGGGCTGCAGGGGAATCTCTGCTCTGGCACCTGAAGCACCTCCTCSTCCTCCTTCTTCACTGACCCTGGCACCTGCAAAGTTACTGCTCTCATTTCTTCTCCTCTCGCTGTGGGCAGTTGCACAGGGATTTCCCCCACCATTAAATATGTTATCCCAGATATGCTACCACCTTGGCCTTGGCCAGAGCTGTGGCCAAACSTTGCCATGCCAAAACATTACAGTAATATGCTGTGAGTAGATGTTTCTGCTAACTTGGTAATTAAATAATTATTTAGAAAAGATAATAATAAAAATATTGCTCAAAAAATAGATAAGTGGAAATGGCTTCTTTTTTTTTTTCAGGCAGCGATGCAGCAACTGACCCAGCTTTTATCAGAGGACGTCAGAAAAGAAGTCTATGAACTCTGGGAAGTAAGCTTGCATTCTTATAGTCCTATGCTAAAATTCAGGGTGACCCATTCCCTTCTTCCCATGTACCTGTGAAACTGTRCCATCTCTTATTTTGACCTCAAGAAAGTGAGATTTGTTTCTGTAGGAGATAAAGCCTAACAGTATGAGTCAAAGTCGTTTCAGAACCCTTTTCAAACAGAAACCCCAGACTTTGGTAAAATTACCAGCTTCTTCCCCTGTCCTCTCAGAGTTCCAGATGAACCTGTGCAGGGCTTGGTTAGCACACCTGAAGGAAGGGTTTGTCTCTCTGGATATAAACCTGGTTTTTTACTACATTATAACTTTTGTTCATATCTGGCCATTTGCAGCTTTTAATAAAGGAAAAAAAAAAACTAGGAGGTGATGGTGCCATGGATTATTTTCTGCTTTTTATGCCAGTAATTTCTGTGGCTTCCATTTCTTTATAATAAAGTCCATTAGACTAAGATACTTAGTAGTAACTTAAAATGATTAAGTAAACTAAAGTTTAAGCTTAAATGTGACAAAAAMCAGTGCTTTTCGATAAACACCACAGATTTCTGGTCTTGGGTTCCTTTGTATTGGAAAAGTGCAAAAAAGTTTGTATTGGAAAGTATCTTTTGTCTTTGAAAGTGATGTAACCTTTTTTATGTGAAATCATGCCATTAATTAATCAGATATTTTATACTTGCAAATGAGGGATGATTAGATTATGTCCAAACAATTCAAGTTTATAATTACTGTGCTTTATCTCCTCGTGACATATGGTTGCATGAGGGAAAGTGTATCCACAACTTCTCATTCACATATTGCTGCAAACAATGAATTCTATGTTTCTTGGACTCYAGGACCTGAGTCTGTTTCTTATATTCATATTCTTTTCCACTTAGAATGTATTTAAATTTCACATATTTGCATCCAATTTCTGCTGCAACAACCTATTTGGGGGTTTGGGGGGTTTTTGTTTTGTWTKTTTTTCCYTGTYRTAGGTGTARTGGGARTGGGTTCTCAGAGCTATATTTTGAAGTAAAGGGGATAAACCAACATCATCAGATCTGGGAAATAATGTGCGTGTGTTTTTTTAGGGAGCACTGGTTCCTTCTCTCTTTGGAAAATGTTATAATTGAGGAAAATAAGGTTTTGATAGATAAGGTTAGTTCTGTATAACTGTTTTTTTTTTTCTTTGCTGGTCTCAGTCTTGTCCTGTGACTGTGTAAGAGCTGGTTCASTATGAAGTCAATTTTTCAGCATGTTAGCTTTTCATAAATCTCATAAATAATCACATAATTTAATATGTGCCCACTTTTGATAATTTGGTCTTTGTTTCTACCTTCAGGATCAGTTATTGGCATTGAGTCTGCATTTCATTAATGTGAGTGCAACCCACAGAGCAGAGAGGGTAACCTAAAAATCTACTATTCACATGTAGTCCCTCTACTCTTAAGTGGAACAGCTAGTTGTTTCTTCCAAAAAAAAAAAAAAAAAAAAA
>NW_026623261.1:1753788-1803845 GCF_030028575.1 Malurus melanocephalus
TTTTTTTTTGTGAGTGAAGAAAGTTATGGAGCAAAGCTGAACAGGACAAGATGTATTGACACTCTCAACAAGTTCTTCCTGCACTGCTCTGCCCTTTTCTCTGCCTCCCTTTGCCATTCAGCTTTACAAGGAGTTCTGCATTGGATGGTGTTGGTGGGCCCTCGGTGAGTGTAGTGTAGAGGAGAGAGGCAGCAGAAAGATGCCTCAGATAGATTTTCACTTTATAACTTAATTCCAAATACGTTTGAAAAAAACATTAAAGTAAATGCGTCAGCACATTTCAGTTCTGTCCTGCTTTTTTATTCTCAAGTGCAAAAAWTTTAAAAGATTGCCTGTGGTGCTGGAGAGATCAGTTAGTGTTTTTCCAAAGTATACTGTTATTTCAGAGTCTTAACCACCTGTGGGGAGGAAACAGTAAGTGTTCGTTTCAGCACTGTGCACGTGTAATTGCTGATGTTTCTTGAGGGCAGTGTGAGCTGAGGTGTGAATAACATCTTTGTGGGTTGTATGGCACAAAGAGGTTGGCAACAGATTGATACTCCCACTTRATTGTTGGAGGTGGGACCAACTTTTACAGCCCTTCCTGAAGTCCTCCTTTGTAATGCTGCCAAGAACTTGCTGTCTTTGGTGGACCCTCCTTCCTCTCCCCTCAAAAAAAATTATAAAAAAGAGTATAAATAAGTAGATTTAAGAAGATAAGTAATATTTAAACAGTTTAAAGATTAGGCAAAGCTCAGGTTGAAAAGAGAAAAAGAAGATAAAAGCACTGAACTGAAATTTATTACTAAAATAATGATGAAAATGTAACAGAAAATTCAAAGTACCATTGAAATCCAAATAGAATAGTAAATGAATMAATGATTGCTATCAAAATCTGGATTTCTGACTTCAAAGATGAAGTATTAAGCCTAAGAACAGGCTCCTAATAGTATGCAAGACAAGGAAATGACTGTCACACTTATCCGAGCATCACTGTACTGGAATTACAAAGCCAGGATCTTGCTACAGTGAATGACACTCACACCWCAGTTGTCTCAAGATGCAGAAAGGAATGTCATGTTCTGTGGAGAGCAGGAAAGCCTCTTCTTGCACTTGTGCTGCTCCTCTCTGCAGAACTGCTGTGATCCACAGGTTCTGTGGATCTGGGAGCAYCAATGGGCCTGGTGTGTACTTAAGACTTTGGTCTAATTCATAGAAGTGATGATGAATGGGGTCAGACCTGCCCAAGGTGTCAAGGTAATGGTAACCTGCACAGAAAAGAAACTTCTTTCTGGGGTTGGTTTTGGAAGTCAAGACTCGTTGATGAGATACCACATACAATGCAGTAGATTCGGAAAAGAAAATGAAATGCCAAACCTGTCTGCAGCCATCACTGGAAGCAAATGACAGCAAAATTGTTCAATTTGACTAGAAATGTGAATGACTCACAAATATATGCTGATGATGATTGTAGAGAGGGAAAAGATAGCAGAGAGATTAAAGGACTTAAAGTCTGAAGGGGAGGAAACCCCTTCTCCACTCCCCTTCCTATCTCCTAGGAGAGACAAGGACATAAGCAGCTCAGACAGATTAGACCAAAAAGATTAGGCAGGAATGACAGGAGAAATGTAAAGAACAGCTCCATACAGAAGCAGCAMGTGGTGAGAAAAGTGCAAAATGGATCTTTAAAATAGGTGGTGACAATGCATAGACTCACACTGTGGTTATTCATTGTCTTAGCCAGGCCTGAAATGATCTTTATACATAAAATATTGTTAAATGAAACCTATTGTTTAACTCGTGTGTCATGCAGAGTTGCCTCCATATCATCTCTGATTCAGCCAAAACAATTGGTGTGTTTAGACTTAAATTATACAAAATAATTGTTAAGTCCCACTGCATTTAATACAAAATTGGCACAAATTTCAAGTGTTTTGCTGACCAGTGTCTGTTTATAAAAAMCAAGTGAAAGGCATAACGGTGCTGAATGTTTCTGGAGTGGCTTGTACTAATAAAGAAAATTCTAGATACATAAAGGGATTTGAATATTCTGTTTCTGAGTAACAAAATTATCTTCTTGTAACTGCAAATCTTTTCAGGAATATGAAAACCAGTCTACTGCAGAAGCCAAGTTTGTAAAGCAGTTGGATCAGTGTGAGATGATACTGCAAGCATTTGAATATGAAGAGTTGGAAAACACACCTGGCAGACTACAGGATTTTTATGATTCAACTGCTGGTATGACATTTGGACTTCTTTTTTTTCCTCTTTCATAAATGAAATATATAAATTCCCTTTTTTTTCTGACAGTCATTCAGAGCAAGTGAGAACTAGTTGTTTTACTAATTGCTCAAGTGTCCTAGTATTTCTGGGGAAACTTAAGGCAGTGTGAAAATACCTGACATTTATCTGTAGGTATTAAGTCTGAATTTCATTTATGCYTAATTCCTTTTACATCACTTTTTACCTAGAGAGAGGCCCAGCTTTCATTACACTTGCATRTGTTTAAGGATCTTCCTGCAACATCAGAGGGGTAAAKGAGTCTTCAGTCTTCACTGATGCTSTGTCAGCAGCCTGTTTCTTCTCTGTCATTGTTTCAGGAGCCAGCAAAGTAGAATTTGTAAGCCCTAAGTGAGTTGTGTGACCAGCCTAAGGTTCATGTGAGAACCACCTCAGTGAAGTTGTTTAGTACAACTGTGCTACTTTTTATTCTATCCACTGATTTTTATCCTTTGCAAAATAAACTGATAGCRGAAAGGAGACATAGGTAAAATAATAATCTTAATAATTTTAGCAAGGGAGTTGAACACCAGAAGAGGACTGTGACTAACTCATCCTGTCCTGAGGACAAAAAGTAGGGATAGACAAACTCTGGGAGACAACCAGCAGACACCAGAGTCCCTGACAAGTCCTATTTATATTTTGGTGACCCCTCAGGGAAATAATAAGCTCTCTGRAAAATGTAATACTTTGATTAGTGAAGAAGGAAAAAAGAAAAGGACAGCATGAACAAAGGTGGAATGATCTGTTTTCTAACTGACACCTTTGTTCCCCTACCAGAATTCAACAACTTGATTTGAGCTTGTGTCTTGAATAGAGCCAACAGCATACACTCTAAATGCACCTGTAATTGAAGTGGCTTCCTGTAGCATGGCACAGGGATTCARATTATCTTGGTCAGCATCCATTTTTCAGCTCTTAAGTGTCTTAATAGAGTGCAAAATAGAAGCATTTTGGGAAGAAGGGCATTGAACTGAGAGCATTCACTTTCTTAATGGCATAATTTGACATTTATTCTGAGCCTAAAGTGACATCACTGCTATTGTTCCAATGCCAACCTTTCACACATGGCAAAGTGTGAGCATTTTTCATTAACCGTCCCTTTCTTTTGTTTTGCAGGAAAGTTTGTTCACCCAGAAATACTCCAACTTGTATCTCTGATTAACAGAGAAAGGAACAAAAAAATAGATGCTACATCTCATCCACATTCCTGAGGTGTTCCTAAATGCTGTAGCTATAATAAATACTTCGTTTTATATTCTGGGCGTTATTTTTCCTCCTGTAACATCACTGATTCTGCTAGCAGATTTTTTTTTCCTGTGCATTAACTGCTGAGAATCCCAGGAGCACTTAGAGAGGAGCAAGCAGTGTATTTGCCTCCCAGCTCAGAGGTTGTGTCAGGGAACAAATATTTAGAATTAGTATGTTTGGGTTTTTCCTTCTTTTTAATCAGACTGATTAATGCAGTGTCCATTACAAATAGATTTTCCACTTAGGAAATTCAGGTACATTTAAAGATTAGTTGATTGCAAATAATCTGGTCATGTAATGCACTGTGTGGGGCAGGTGGTCTTGTGATTTCTAAAYGTGTATGGATTTAAATACCATCAAAATGGGTTAATATCTGCTCAGTGCTACACAGAAAGGAGACCAAAGAGCATATTTCTGTAGAAGCTTTTGACTCAGCTTAGAGATGGAGTGCAGTTTCTTTGGAGTACATAAGCTTTAAGTGATGTTGGATAAAACTGGTAATCTCATTAATTACATTTTCTCAATGTCGTCATTGTTTCATACGACTTTTTCCCTGTTCATATGTTGTATCAGGGAGTGGTGCCAGTATTTCCATAAGGTCTGTGTTCCTGACTGCCTCTTGCATCAGACTGGCTGTTTTACAGACTAAGGTAATGCACAAGTAATTGGTAATGAGAGAATACTCAGTGTTGGGAGGAACCTTTGGGGTTTGTGCTTTCTAATGCAGAAGCCTCTACAGCCATGTAAAGCTGGCTCCMTTCTCCTGGCTGTCACACACTGGCACCAGTTCTGCTGTAGATAGGTTTCTGGCAGAATTAGTAACACTGATGTAGAAGTACAGAGTGATTGTGAAGGAAGGCTGTAGGGGTGGTAGATGCCATAATGAAGCCAGTGTCTGCACACCCAGATCTTGAGTTGTGTGCAGCTGGAGTTGAGGGCAATGCCATGATTAACAAATCAGCAAAATTTGCTCCTGGAAAAATGATGTGGTAGAGACCATGAGTTCTCTTCTCTGTCTTCTGCTTCAAGTCAAATGAAGCAGCATAAGATTAAATTCAATTGTCATACCCGTTAAAGGTAGGTAATGTAGCTGAACACACATTTTCAGGCACCATGACTCAGGAAACGCTTCCTTTATGCAAAATTCAGGGGCCTGACKGAAGTGCACAAAGCATTCTGTGGGTGGTGCCTTTCCTAGAGCACAGAGTGCTGTGCAGAGCTGCTGGAGCTCTTGCCTCAGTGGCTGGCACAGTGCACAAAATCTGCAGTGTATTGGTCTGGTTCAGATGCTTGGTCTGCTCAGGAAAGCCCCAGGCAGCAGCTGTGCCCTGTGGAAACCTGGGAAGAACAGGTTGTGCTTTGCTGAGCTGATTAGTGGTTCTTGGCAACAGATTGTCATACTGCAAAGGGGGATGGAGTGGGGCCCACCAAGCTTTTGTCTGTTTATTCCACCAAGATGCACACAAATCATCGTCTCTCTTAGTCTGCATTGAATGATGAGAGTGTAAGCTACAAATGCATTGAAAGGCAGAAGTGAGAAGATTCGTGACAAACCAGAAAAGTGGCCTTGAAGAGATGCTTGGTAGAAACACCCACAGCGCAAGCACTAAGCTAAGCAGGACCAGCCCATTCSTGCAGTGCAGCAGGAGCTTCCCCATCCTGCAGGGGATGGAGGGGACAGAGCATGGAACACCATGCACAGTAATCATAGAATGGAAGGCACCTCAAAGACCATCTACTTCAACCACTGCTCTGGGCAGRGACACCTTCCACCTGACAGGTTACACTGTAGTTACTGGTAAACACAGAATTAAAAATCACAAAGGGTAAAAGAGTAAGAGTAATTTATTTTTAATAATATCAAGAACTTCATTTACGTAAACTAAGTTGTCCATTAATAACTTCCACTTTAAATAAATACACATTTATGCACAAAACCATGTAAAATAAGCTAGAAAATTGTCAATACTAGAAAACAATTAGATTTGCTWCCATGCTAAAAATCACACTAAAGAGGCATGTTATATAAATGTCCAAAGTTAACTTATGTCCAGTAGAACATTACAAAAGGACTTTCAACTTTGTAAAAACTAACAAAAGCCACACAAGAAAAAAAATCACTTAAAGCCACATTTTCTCACAAGATTTTAAGCAGTCTGTAATGTCAAACTCACTAACACTGATTTGAAGCTTTGGCGTATGCTCAAAAAATGCATTCCTTTTTAAAGTCGCCAGGCTCTTTTCCATCCCGTTTATTGATAACCTTGTGCTCACCAGTGTCTGGGGAGCTGGGCAATGCAACATGCGGACTGACATGTGCTCACTAGACAGCAAGATAGTGTCACAAATGTGCTGCTCTTTCCTTAGAAAAAATGTTAAAAGAATGCACTTCAGAAAACATGCTGAATCAAAGCTGAGAGAGGTCTGGCTCTAGGTGGTTGAGCAGATGATGGAGTTGGTGGAATTACGTCCTGGAGCAAAGCACAACAAATTTTGAGACCAAAAGTGAAGTTCTTACTTACCCTGTGTATAGTCAGGTAACAGGGTCTATGCCAGCAGCTCCAAAGGCCGTGAGCTCTCTAACCTATGGCACGTGTGAAGTCAAATGTTGGRTTTGTATTCTTTCACTTAAGGCTGTATCTTGACTGAAGCTCATGAGTTGGTTTTGGTTCCCCTTGGTTTTGAGGGGAAGATACAGAGGGAAAAAGATAMGAGGTTCCCTCCACTCCACTGGATTTTAAAAAAATCAATTTACACTGCCAAGTCTTAACAAACCTAAGAGAGCAAGCAATGGTGCACATTTTGAAATTGAAACTTTTTCAGCCACCATGACCATCTGAAATCAGCAGCTGTGATAGAGTTCAGTTTCTGTGTGAATAACTGGGTGTCTCTTCTGCCCTCCTTAACTCTGCCTTAACAGGTGGAGGCCAATGCCAGACTGTACCAGTGAAGGAGAAAGAACTTTCTATGACAGGTTTTAATTCTGTTAGGAAACAGATCATGGTACAGCCACTCCTGAGCAAAGGGCACCTGGTATGRATGGTAGACAGCTGGTGTACGGGCTACTGCTGGCAGCTGAACRCTTTGCACAGCTCTAGGTCCATCTGTCTGATGTGGCACTGAGAGGGAAGCCAAAACCCAACACATAAGAAAGAGTATAAACCAAAATAAATAAGAAATAGAGACTGGGAGATTGTTAGAGGGGGGGCCACATGTAACTGAAAACTATTTTAGTCACTTAACACAGCATTTAGCACATTATAGCCAATGATTGCATGTGGTTTTGAAGATATACAAAGTACCTGATGACAAAATGGCCCATCTAAGATAGAAATAGGGAGAGGAAACATTTCTCCAATGCAAGACCAGRAGGCAATTTTCCAAAGCTGACAAAAGCTTCTTGCACAAGTGTGGTGAGGGAGAGCTGAAAATCACTGGGCAAGTCTCTGAAGAGAGGCATGTGAGGCTCAGGWGGGCCTGCTGTTTAACACTGGAGCTCTTCTTCACTTTCTGGGAGTCGGGTGCCAGCAAGGGARCTCTGAGCGCTGGCATGGGCTGTAGAGCTCAGAACGTCTTCAAAACTGCTTCCTGTGTGGCCTGTCCCACCAACCTTGGTCTGAAATAAGGCAAAGAGAGAAGAGTAAGTTCCTCTGCTCACACCAAAGCAAGTCCCATTTCCATTCCACCCCATGGCTATGTAGGGCAGGGAACTGTTCMGGCAAAGAACACATAGGGATGGATTTTTCCTAAGAACAACAGCCATAAAACCAGTCAAATAAAGCAACTTCTTTACTCCACAATTTCTAAACTAGGCTGCCATCACAAAATCTGCCAGTGGCATGTCTCATATGCTTACAGGAACCAGTCCCTAAGCAGATCCCAGGCAGGATCCTAGACCCTTGCAGTAAACCCAATATGGTTGTTTACCTGAGTAGTTTACATTGGTTTCACTGTTTTTTTTCCAATTCTATGCAGGCTGGGTAAGAGATGGGTGTTAAAATGAACTGGCTCATTTGCTGAGTTAAGTGGCCCACATGCCAGCAATGGCAACACAGCTGCTCAAAAAATACTTAAACCATCCTGTGATTTTGGACAGCAGAAGGAATGTAGTAACCAAAGSACAAACTCAGCAGCTTGGATCCCTTCAGGCAATTGTAGCTACCAAGATGCTGGTATATTAAACTTTCAGTAGCATTTTCATGGGGGAAGGCAGTGAAGATAGAACAAAATACATTAATGAAACACACCCAATGGGCTTGCACATTTATTTCAAGAATGCTTCAGGTCACTGAATKTGTAATAAATATTAAAAATAAAAATCAGTAAGACTAAATCTCTGAAAAAGAGTTTTCCTAACAAAGATGCAGCTGAATCTAAACATTTGGAAATGATCAAGACTAAGTGGCGAAGAGACAAAGCTGTTGTGACTAGGTTGTCTTGGTAAGAGAATGTTCTTTTGTGGCTTGGCTTGTTGATATGCCCACTCCAAGTTGATTCAAGCCYGAAAATAGGGCAAAACTTTTTATGCATTCTAGAATTGCAGCAGAACTCAAAGACAAGCTGACATTTTTTCAGCCTCTCAGCAACTGAATGCTTAGGAAGATTATTTTAATTAAATGAACTTTTGTTCTAAGTTTCCAAAGGGTTAATCCTATGTAATCCTGTTTCTTTAGCTAGTAYAGCAGCTTACCTACCTTGAGAGTCCAATAAAACATCTAATTTACCAGAATTCAGATTTTCAGACAAGTTGCAAAGAATGAGGCRCCCTAGTCCTTCTTGATTTCCAGGGAAAAATGAACTAATATACTCTCCCAAGAAAGCTGCAACCCAAAGTCCAAACTCCAAGAGCAAATAAAATCTGACTTGAAATTTGGCTTCTAAATGTTATGAAACCTGAACATCAATTTTGGCTGACTGCAGAACATTGTAGATCACTTAAGATCTGTAGCTAATATGGAGGCTGCGAGGAGGATGATAAGACTGTTCTTTTTCCTAGGGGCTTCTCTGGGTAGTTCTCCACTTTTTGAGACCACAACAAAATCCTAGAATTGAATGGTAGCTCCATGATTTCTCCCCTGCATCTCCTGGTCTCCCTAGTCTTGCAAGCCTTGGAACAGAGGGAGGGAAAAGGAGGAGCAATGCAGAGACATTCCCATTTGTTTGCAGTCTACACTGATGCCACCCTAGATCCAGGACTCCAGCTTCCCTTCTCCATTTGCACAAGAAGGAGAATACAGAAAGAACACATTTCAGAAAATGTCAGTGAGTTTGCCAATAAAGATGGACAATGAARGTTTCCTGTGATGCGGAGGATTATTTCAGACTCAAAACTTAACTGTATTGTCCTGCTTAATTACAGATTTCTTAAAGGATGATCTAAGAGCACTCTGAACACAACAGGCTGAGCTGGCATGACAAGCAGTCTGCTCCAGAACACCTTTGCTTAATCAACAAAATAAGATCAGGCTCCTGAAGCAGATCACTGTGAGAGGAATTGGTCTTCACAGCTGTGCAGTTTGAATAAACTTCTTCTATTTCTGAATGACACACTGAGGTGACTGGGAACAGATACCCCTTACCACCACTATTTCTGGCATTTCTGAGACCACTTGCTTACTTTGGCAGACAGCAGAAATATTTTCTTAGCAACAAAGCACATAAAGACAATTTCTTTGCATATCACCTTCATTTTCCATTAATGCTCTCTTGCTAGCATGAAATTCTYGATGGAACAACAAATTCCTGTACAAATGATAGGGACAACTAAGTCGTCACACTTTAACATACACAGCCATGCAACTCTGCCCCTAAGCTTTACCTTAAGGCTTGTGACAGTWGTTTCAACCTTCTCCTCAAACGATTTGAAAGTTGGAGAATTCCTAGGAGAAAATTAAAGAGTTGAAGGGARGAAAAAGAGTCAGTTGCAAACATCATGGGATAACTCCACAATTTGATCAGTTCTTATCAGGCAACACTGCCAGGACAGCATGAAGGCTGGCTGGCAGCACGGGGCTATGAACACTCRCTTGTGCTCTGTCAGTCAAATCCAATTATGGTAATCGGATGAGTATTTTTTAGCTACAAATTTTGAAAAGCACAACCTGCCTAGTAATTGAAACCAAACGATAACTGGCTTGCCCACTCTATGATACATTTGTCATGTTCTCGGAGGAACAACCAGACAAAAATGCTGCCTGCACTGCTGCTTTTCGATGGCTTTATCCACTTGTATTGTTGCTGTAAATAAATAAACATTTTTTTTTCATCTGTTGAGCAAGTTCATAACCTATGTTATTAAAAAGATGCCAAGTTTAATGTCCCAAAACTGGGAAGAAGGAGATTAGTGCTACATGGGAAGTGGGTCCCAAATGCCTTTGAGTAATCCTGCCCACCCCCCCTCATTTTGTGACTGCAGATATATCCTGCTGTTTTCAAGGACAAAGACTTTAGGGAGACTGTGTTCCTAAGGTGCCTCTGACTAAGCTAAACTTTTATCTGTGTGTTCACTCAGCACAAAGGACTTGGGCCAATCTACAGTGGGCAAAGGGGACCTTCTGGTTCTCCACTCTTTGCTTGACATCTGAGAGTTCAATTACAGCATCCATTGTGCTTCATAAATAGTGCAGACTCTGAAGCTCAGGCACGGTTGTCCAGCACAGTTCCTGGTTCTGCAAACACATTTACATCATGTCCCTCATCAGACTAAGTTAAAATGACCCTAATTTAAGGGAAGGGCAAACAAAAGCCAGTTGAAAATGAAAATACAGTTTCTGTTRTTTAGTTGACAAATTTTTTCATAGTGCAATAAGGGTCAAAARGAGAGAGAAATTGAATTTTACAACTTGTATTTGACCCATAGGGCACACTGGTGAATGCTGGCCTTAAACTACCCACCTGCTGAAGTTGAATGARTTAGCATCCATCATATAGTTAAGATTTGTTTTTCCCACATTGGCAGAGAATGGGGATATTCATGTATTTAGATGCCAGGGGAGTAAAAAGAAAGCTGGATACTAATTTTATTGAAAACAGTCAGAGCTTTACTTGAACAGACGTCAATATTTGGCTGCAGTCAAGTAAAGCGTGATTATAGCCATTAAAATATGAAAGCACTCATGTAAAATCCCTCCATAGGAGCATGATCCAAAGCCTGTTGGAGTGGAAAGCATCTCTGACGTTAATGGGCTTTGGATGATGTTCCAGAGACAGCAAAACAACTAAATTTCAGATTCAGTRATACAAACCTGATAACAGTCAGCTATCCAAATACACCTCAGAACTACTTCATTTATTCAAAGGCTTGTACAAGAGATTAAGCAGTTAATACAATTAAAATGAAAAAAAAAAACCCCACAGATAGCCTGTCCTGCAGGCCTCATCTACATGAATAACCTTAATTGATTGAAGTGAGACTACTCATCCAACTAAAAACTGCAGGATCAGGATCAAAGTATGCAAATCTCCCCTCATTACTCTGCTRAACAYCACCATAGCAAATAGAATGTGGGTAGCACATTACCTCATTGCAGGCATGCTTATGGAATGGCGGATAGAGTAGCTGTGGGAGGAAAGAAAAAAAAAAGAAGAAGAAAAAGCTGTAAAATCCAATTTCCAATATGATTATAATTTTTTTTAAACTTAGTTTTTAATGTGCGCATACATATTTTCACAAGTTTTGGTATTCTTCCTCTCCTGATGGCAAGGGCATGCCAAACTCCACCTTACTCTCAGCACTAAAGATCTTACCACCACATTCTCATGTCAACTGACCAGCAATGGGGCTCAAAAGAATGATGCAGAACACTTCCTGGCAAAATCCATTTGAGTGGCGCAGACCCTGCTATCTACAGAGACACACGAGTGAGGCACCGGGAGCCAGCTGTCCTGGAGTGACCAAGGACGAGCTCTGTGCTAGGTTGGGGGGATACACCCCAGGTTTGTGCACATCAGCTGAGCTGGTTCAGCTGACTCCCAGTCTCAAAAGGCTCCTGCACAGCTGSCTACCTAMACARGAGGTTTCTTCAACCAGAGAGGTTKTGCTTTCACCCATCCCCATCTCTCCAGGACATTTCAGCTCCTCCTTCACTCCTCAACTTCACCAAAGGTAGGGAGCTATTTTCCACAGCTCTCGTCCAGATCTCCTTGTGACACTTTCCTCCTCAGACTTCCCAGCAGGAGGAGTATTGGAATGTTGCAAGCAGAGGATGGCGCCTCTGCATTACTCAAAGATCCTGTACACCTGTACACCTTTAGCAGATGCCACCCACACTGACTGCTTGACTTACATGAGACAAATTCTCCCACCTGAGCCACCAACTCTGCTTTCACAGCATCACCTGCTCCCTGCCACTGGAAAGCATCAAGCTTGGTCTAAAGAAGAATCTTTATTTGAAGTTTAAGAACTTTCCATAAGTACATTTAGATCTGAGCACTTTATGCAAAGTGGGTGCTGTGAGAGTTTGTCTCTTTCCAAAAATGTCTGCATTGCTACTTCCAGACTGACAGCTGCAGCCTGCTCTGATTGAGAACAGGGAGAGCTTTAATATAAGGGTCACCAACACTTGGCTGCAAGCAAAGCATGATTATAGTATTAAAAAATGAAAGCTCTCATACAAACAGCACATGTATTTGCTTTAGACTAGACAAAATCAGAGCAGCATTGAGCCTATAACCAGATTTTTTTCCCAGATTAAAGATGCAGAAATGGGGGGTGGGGAAGGGAGGGAAGAGCTATTTGCCAAGCAGGTAGAACAGTGAGATCTAATAYAAACTGTTTGCTGTTGTGTATATTTTAAGGCTTCTGCTAAGATCAGGTAGACAAGAACTGACAGCAGACAATGCAAATATTTCATGTTCATTTTTTCACATAATTTTTAAGACTTATGAAAGATTAGCCCAAACATTTCAAAAGTGCAGCTGATCTTTAACGATCCTAGTTAAATTAACCAAGCATCCTTGCCATTTTAGTCTTGTAACACACAAAAAATAGGCAAAAATAGAGTTTGGAAGTATTTCAGCATAGACTGCTCCTCTTCTAATAGCAAAACATTCCAAATACACAAGTCTAAGTCAGATGATTAAATTCACAGCTGAGAGATGGCATATGGCAGACAATCCAAATATTAAGTGCATATTTTTTGAGTTCATCTTTTAATTTCTCTAAAGAGGTAAGAATGCAAGTTATAGAAACAGTGCAAATGTCTTCTTTTAGTGGAAGCATAAAACATTAAGCTTTTTTTAAAGACACGTCTGTGATAGTGATCAGTGCAGAGAACAGAGACCCTCATGTGAGATGCTAAATATTACATTTTGGTTTCATGTCAGAGTGAGTTAAGAAGGTCAGTCTATGCTGCACTTTGAAGTTTTCACAGTGAAGAAAGAGTCCTTGTTAGGATAACTTAGCTGAATGGAAAAATGTTCTTGAGCTTTTCTGTGCACTGAAGATACTACAAGACCATAGGGACTGGCAGGGGATTCAGGGCTGTTCCACCTCTCTTCAGAGTGTYTAACAGCCAGACTGTTTATAGAATCTTTGAGTACACATAAAATTGTTTTCTAATTCATCATATATTCAAGTGCTTTACAGAATCAATAAATTCAAACTCTAAATATAAAGAACTCCTTTATCGTCTTCAGAACTTGGAAATTTCCCCAGGACTCAAGGCTTTTAAATAATCATGAGTAAGATACTTTAACTCTGTTGAAGAGGAGGTAATTAAGTACTTCATATAATCTTTACAAAACTCAGCTGAATAGAATTTTTTCTGTTTGTTGCTTATGTTCCAACTTCTGACACAAAAAAAAAAAAAAAAAAAAAAAAAAACAAACCATGGTTGAGAGAATGGGATTACATGTAAGTAGGTTTTTCCAAGACCAACATCTTTTGAAAGCGTTCATTATTTGAATTTGAGACTAATCTACTCAAGACAAACACTTAGTCCAATCCTTTTCTTGTTACACTCTGTACACGCTGTAAAAATGAGGCATAACAGTTTAAATAGCATGTGCTTTTATTCTATATAATGATGCTGAAAAGAAAGAGGTTACTGCATTACAGTCCATAAAACAAATGCTGTCAAACACAGAGGCAGTATTCAAAGAGAGTACTGTATCTTACCTAATTGAATGCGATCTGGGGTGGATGCACAAGAAAAGAAAAGAAAAGCAAGAGTTAAAAGTATTAGGGAAAAGGAACAAAAATAGACTTATACATCTGTAGCATATCCAGCTGCCCAAGGAGAAAAATAAAATAATTTGCATTCAAACCCTGTTGCTGGAATTCACAGTAGAATGCGGATCAGCTCAGATCCCTSCAAATCAAAAATTTTCACACAGTCCTTCACTATGCAGTTGCCTATTCTGTACATGTTGAAGAACTGAAGTTTTGTCTACTAAATTTTGTGTTCTTTTCATTAAAACAGATTTAAACAATGCTAGCCAGTTTCCCTCCTCATAGCCTCCCTTAGTATCATTAAAGAGAAGGTACAGTTGAACTGGAATTGTACATGTWCATAAGAGCAAATGTCAGGTTTTCCCCTCTGAATTCCTTAATTGTCTCACAGTTAAAAAGGCTATGGAAAAAAATAGGAGCTTTTAATTCCCAAAACGACATTTTATAAAATACTTGTTTCCTGTTGAAAACAATACTTGAAACACTTTGACACTGTGCTGCAGCTCACAGGAAACTTAATTAAGGCAGAACTGGGAGAAGCACACTGATATACAATATTCAAAGGATGTCATTAATGTTCCAAAGTCGAGAAATGATGAGGCAGACAAGCCTCTCCTTCATCTTTGTTATTGATGTAGTCCTTAATTACAGACCACTTCAAGGGAACACCTGCCTCAYGCAGCGAGCCAGATAGATGATGCACACTTAATGAACAGCGCTTCAATACTTATTTTTCACATCATTTCTTAACGTGTGGTCTGATGCATTATTTACTGCACAAYGTTCATACTTTGCTCCAAAGAAAAGCATTGATTTCCTCAGGTATATTTACAGGGTTAAACACATCATCACCTGTACTGGTGCTCCTCAAACATTCATGGGTTTATCTTCGTGTTGCTGCTTAGGCCAGTTTAAGTAACATTGTTGCCCTCCTTTCACTACTTGCTGGCTCCCAGAAACAGCCAAACCCTTCCCATGCCAATACAGATACTTGCACAGCCACACGATAAAGAAATCTCTGTTATTGCAGACCTCTAAAAACCGGCACAAATGAAGGTGTGAATGTTAGTGGAGGTGAGAGAAAACAATTGCCTCACCCATCAGCAAAAGRAATGTTTATGAAATTACGTTCTCAAGCAAGGTAGTATTCCTATTCCTTTTATAGGGCTATCAAAAGACAGAAAGGTTTGACAAGGGGAGTTTCAGGCACAACAGCTACAGCATCTGAAGGAATTCATGAAGGAATTCAGATCTGACAACAGTTTWAAGTTCCCAGAACATCCCTAGATCACAGAAATTCTAAAAGGCTGTGCAAAAACTCCATTGTCACCACTAACAGCAACAAAAAGTCCAAAAGGGACAACAATGAAAGGCACAGCARACTCAACTCCCAAAGTGGCAAAGCAGATTATTTATACCTGAACCATCCCCAAAAGATTTTGGCCTAGCCTGGTTCTAAAAACTTTAAATGAGAGAGATTTCATAGCCTTCAGAAATAACCCATTTAGCTGCACTCAYAAGACACAAAGCTAGACCTGCTAGCCCTTCTCTGCAAAGCTACCTGGTCAGTGCTCCCCATCTCTGCCTTTGAATTTTTTTTTCATTCGTCAGTAAAACACCTTACACTTTCCTACACTGAATTTTATAATTTAAAATAATGTGCAATTCTAATCCTGGTGCCTAAAGGGATTGCATACCCTGCCACTGCAGTCCTATGGGAATTCTAAGTGATGCCATCCTAACACTTTCATCTAACCCAGCAATGAAAATGCTGATGAGTCACAGACTCAAGACAGAAACCTGCAAAATCCTGCATTAGCTGACTAGGTCAGCTACTGAGACCTAGTCCTTGGACATAATTTTCAATTCCCTTTCCTCTCTTCCTGCTAGRGCAATAACACCTAAGCTGTATTTCTCTAGTTCTGCAAAAACAGCACAGCCTTATCAAAGTCAAGCTCTATCATATCTCCTACCTCCCATCTATCCTCTATGACAGGTGCTGTCAGTTTAAGATAATTGTTCTTGACAAAGCCTTTTGTGTTTTCACAATCATGCTATCTTCTAGATGCTTAGAAAATAACAGGTTAATGCATTCCTCCAGTATCTGTTTTGCAGTTGCCAGAACTTCCCTTGCCCCTCTGGAGAGGAATGAACTTCACCTCTCTGCACCCCTCTGGGGCCTTCTGTACCTTCTGTGCTGATCTCTGAGGGGCACATTCAACTGTCACAGTCATGTCCCCAGGTGCTCCCTCCCTGCACCTTTTGTGTCTTTCCAGGGTGCYTTCCAGCTCCTGGCAGCAATGAGGCATTATATTACCTTCATTCATCTTGAGAGCTGGCTCATCCCAGGCACTGAATTTGAAAGGGGTCTGTGTGATCATGTAATTAAAGAAAACGTACCAGACAGCTGAATGAAGGAGCTATACAAAATGTAACTGCTGACATCCTAATTTGCATGCACACCTTTGTTAGCTTAATCTTTCAATACGTTTACTTGAGGAGCAACAATGTATGTCGTAGTATGCATATAGCAGTGTAAGTAGTTTACTTTTTTTTCTTAAAGMAACCCAAAACCCGGAAATCTCTCACTTGGTACCACAACTTGTTTCTAAAAAGGTCATCAGCAGGGATGAAACATAGATCTATACAGACAGCTGCAGAGYAGTCCAGCAGTATAACATGAAAAGATCCAAAATTTAGCAGAAAGCAAAGAAAAAGGGGATAAAGATCCTCAACCCTATCACATCTGAGCAAAAGCCAGGTTAAAATGTCAGTGCAATCTCTAATACTGAGARATCTGAGGTACTGCCTTGAGAGTAACCTGTGACTACCCTCTTCCCCTTCACCTTCCACACCAAAGAAATATTAAAGGAGACAAAATGTGCTGGAGATGGAAGAGCAAAAAAAAAACTTGATGGCATATAATTAATCACAAGACCTATGAATAAAGAATCTATTATCTTAGCTATATTGCTAGCATCTGGTTTGTATCCTAAAGCAAAAGTATCTGTACTTAGGTTTTAAATGCATTTCTGGTATTTCTAGTAACATAGTATTAAATAGGATGCATKATAACAAGTAAAGAAACCTTACAAACACTATTAATTAATACAAAATTCAGAAAATGTAAAATGCTAGTGATAATTCATGCACAAAATGAATTAGAGAGTTTTGACAATGGGAAGATGGGGTGGGGATGAAAGAGAAGCACAGCAGCTGCACRAGAAGCACTTGGTACCCAAAGGGTGGCATCTCTATTCTTTCAGACACAGAAATCTGTCATTTTTCTTTCTTACACATTTTATCTTCCTAAATGCAAACACAGCAAAATAACATATTTGGGGGAGTCTGGCCTGTTGTTGTTATGTGATATTTTAGTAATATTTTCAGAGATAAAAGAAGGTGAAAACTAGGACCCAGCAACTTCAGAACAGAAATATGTGTTTCACATAGTACCCTGTACATATGTTGACATAGCAGGCAACAKAGAAAATAGAATTTTGTTTCATAAAGAAGGCAGGTTTCAGTATTCAATCAGTCTGACTGCAAACCCTTTCAAAATCACCGTCACCATAGCAGGAGGACAAGGCTGCTGAACATACTGGGAATTATTATGACATCTGGACTTTAGAAATCAGTTTCAAGTGTCTGCTCTGAATGAAAGCAGAAAAGGGATTTGCTTCTGGATGCCATTGGTGACTATCAGCCCTAATGCCTAACCAAGAGAATTAAGCTGGAGTCTGATGTTTATTTAAAACGGCATTATGGGAGGGGGTGGTGATAATCTATACACTAGATCACTGAAATAAAATTATTTGGATTAGTAAAAAAAGCAAGGCAACAATGACACAAAAAAATCGTGCCTCTTTACGTTTTATTACTCCAAACACAGCAGGGATTGGAAAGGGAAGGGGATGACTTTTAAAACCAGGTTATTTAAGCGATAAGGTCTGTACTGTGATCCTACACCGAAATGCACCTGCCCAAGCTGAGCCAAGAATTTAGGCCAGCTTTGTTGCTGAGGGAAGCATACTGACCATTGCTGCAGATTTAGGATRTGCAGCAGATGCAGAAAGCCCAAGCCATGCCATGCTTTATGTAACTGTGGGTATTCTTCAAGAGCATTTGTTGCTTCATCATCAAGTGTCCAGAAAACTCTCCTAACTGAGAACTTAACTGACAACAGCAAGTATCCACAAAAAAGGCAGCTCTGGCACTTCATATTTTCCTGAAAAATTCCCAACCAGGTTCAAGGTAATAATTTCAATCAAGTAAAGCTGCTAGAAACCAGCTTTTTGATTACTCAAAATGCTTACAGAGTCTGCTTTGAGCCCTTGGCTAAAAAGCTAACAGGATAAATACCTCCCATCTGCCATGTTGGAAGCTTGAGACTGCCATGGGCACGAGGGACTGATAAATAAGACAAAGGCATTTGGTAACAGTGATTAATTTAGGGAAATATTAAAGGATAAACATGCTCTCTCTATTTCAGTGAAGACAGATCTGCCTTTGCAGTTAATCTCACACCATGTGCAAAGCACAAGTAACAGGACCTGAGAAATCCTGAACTGTTAAGTCATCCTTCCCTCTATAATCCAGAGGCAGTGCTCAAGGTATTCACACAGAAACTCTTTGGTCACTACTGTAGGATCTAAAGCACGAAAACAGCAACAAGACCTGTTTGCTGAGCTATGGGCTTGCCTTTTTTACAAGAGGAAGTGTTAGCAAAGAACATAAAATGAAACAGGGAATAGKCTGGTGTCACAGGCATCACACACATATTATACATTTCTCAAAAATACAGAATGCAACTATAAATGCAGGGAATGCAGAAAGAATACATAAACATGGCAAAAAGGCTTGTGAAAGTGATTCATCCAACTGGAGCCTGGAAAGAGGGGACTGAAGTGAAATACAATAAAGTCACAAGAAATAATGAGAGAAATGAAGGTCAGAAGAAGAACTCACTCACTGTTTCACATAATGGAAGAGCCAGAAGGCACCAAAGGAAAGATCAGGGAGACTCCAAATAGGAAATGAATGAACAAATAAACCACAGACTTTGCCACATAAATTTCTATTCATCTGGGAAGACATGAGGTGTTATGAATTTCAAAAGCTCATACAAGTTAAAACAAATTCTAAATAAAGATAAATTCATGAAGAAAAACCCTTAAGAAACCTTCAAATGCAGGCTCAAATCTCTGTTTTGTAATGTTTTCAGCCTTCAGATTTCTGATTACTTAAAAAACACACTAGGAAATATAATTGCATGCTGCTTATTCTTCTGTCCTTTAATAGGCATATGCTACTTATGAATGTTTAACTGTATCAAGTCAAAAATTCTTAGTTATGTTCATATCCTGGTTCCAAGTCACTCACTAAATTTCCATTTTGAACTGCAGTGTGGAAAAAGACACTCTAAAGAAGAAATACAGTAAGGAAGATCTTCCTTTTTTAGTTTCACCTAGAAAAACATTAGTACTTCTGTAGASGATTTATTAAGATGTATGTAGAAGGTAGGTATTAAGGGGGGACTCTAAAGATTTAAGATCCAGAATAAAAATTAAAAGTGGAAAAAAAATTTAGCTGCCATGAGCTATGCTTCACCAGTTTGCAGCACACACAGTTCTTAGGATAYGGTTATACATTACATAGTTGCAAAAAATTTCAATGTGATAATATTAATAAATGAGACCCTAATTCTGCAGGTCAAACAGCATACTGCAGAGTTATCCATGTCCATTTATTTCATCTCAGTGAATTAACTCCTTCAAACACTCAAGAAGTTCTGTAACCCTACTACCCAATGAAAACTGGAATGCTGGTTTACAGTATACAAATTCTGCTGTCTGAGGAGCTCTGAGGACCAATACTTTAAAAGATACATCAACATATAAAGCCTGGCACTGAAGGTTCATTTAAGTGACAATTCTACTGACCTCAACTCCTGGTACTTCCCTCATATCTATTTTTATACAATTGCAGAACAAAACTCTGCAGTACATCTTGGAAAAAAAAAGATTAAAAATAGCCTGAAATATTTTTTCTGTTTTCACAAGCAACTCCTAGGCTTCTATTCTTCAGACGAAATTTTTCACCAGAATCCACATATAAAAAATGGGTTGATTAAGATCTAAAGCCATTTTTTGTTTCATTTTACTTGTGCATTTCCTTGAGCTTGCAAAGTTATTCCGAAAGGATTTTCAAATATACTTTWWWWWAAAAAAAAMMAACACAAAACAGGACTCATATAAAAATAACATCTTCAGTCATCATTATACCTTCTTTTCAGTTAAAGACATGAATGTTATAAAATACTCTGACCACAAACTAGTTGGACTTTTAAAACACTAATGTAGAAGACAAAAAAGAGATGAGAAATTATTTATACATATTGTCCTCTAAATAAGACCAGAGAAGCAGCAGATGCTGATACCTCATATCTCCAAACTTCTTGCTGATAGCTGTTCCTACGTTGCTGATAGCTGCTGTTGCTTTTTGYCCCGCATGGCTCAGGGTCTCGTGTGTTTTCTTGTAACTGGAAAGAAAAAATAGAACAGAAACAGTGATAAGTATTAAAAAAGAGAAACTAGAATCTCTGCAATTAATTTTCYTCAAAGTTCCAACCACTGAAATGTTAAGAAAAATAGCTCAAAACAAATGGTGAGGATGCCCATTTCTGCACAGCTTCCTAAGTGCAAGGTTCTCCAGARCAATCCTTCACTTAGCAATCCTCTCTTTCCCCTTGCAGATAACACCTCCCAGATGGGCCACGCTGTTTAAAAGCAGAATGCAGTGATTTGTTGAACATCTGTTTGATGCAACTTCTGTTTACAGAAAATCATATTTACATCTAGTAAGTATTCTTCCAGCAGACACTGACCTCATGGTAAAATCTGCTGTCTGATGCAGAGAAAAGAATCAGGACAAATACAACTCTGCTCTTTCAAGCATATACATACTAAATACATTTGACAGATACACATCAAAATTATTCTGTGATATTTAAAATAGAAAAAAAACCCCTCAAATCTATGTCCATATACCACAATTATCCTTTTCTTTTCTTTTTTTTTTTTTTTCCTCTTTTTAAAATTTCTTCAAAGGAAGAAGATTTGGGGTAGGACAGAGAAAGAAAGATGAAGAGACCTAGACAGTGAATGCATATTCTTAGTAGGACTGAATTCTTTTAAAAGATGTCACTAATTTCTCTTCTAGCATACATTTTCAAACACAGAATCGTCTTAATTTACTGACCCAGAATATACACTCTGACCCATACAGACCCTTCAATACAGTTAACTTGTACTCTCATAGTAATCAATAAGCTTTTCTGCACAGAAGATTTTCTGCTGACTAAAGTAATTCTGAGCATGTCAGAGGCTTCCTTCTGAGTAAATTATCTGATACTCCCAGTGACGCAGACAAGCTCAGAATTAGAAGTACTGACCTAGTAACAAAAGGAGAGCACACTATAATCAGTCTTGTATCCTGTGGTGTGCRTTGGCAGACAAGAACTGAAGAAATGATAATGAAAAATTCAGAAATAAAATTCCACTGGTTCTCATTCTTCTTTGAACAAAAACTATAGGATTGCAAGCATGTACCAAAATACACTGGCAACTGATTAAAAAACATCCCACCTCCTAAGTCCTTACAGCAGCATGTTTTCTTCTTATTATTATGTATATGAAAGCAATAAYTTTGTGGAGGAAGGAGGGGAAATAAGATTAACATTTACAGTATGGATATCACATTTTATATCACATCCTTTTAGCCCCAGCAGTACTTATTGGTCAAAGTACTCTGTTCAGGACTGTATTTTACAAGCCACTGGTTTGATGGCAGATGCTACATAATGTTCTGTTCYTTCAGACAGTATACTTTGATTTTATGTTCCTAAGCTACAACATTCTACTGCCCWAACAAGTTTTCAAACTGCCAAATGAAAGGGCTCAAGGCCTTAGGAGGCAATTGAAGGGTAMCAAATCCCTAGGAGCCTCCAGTTAGATAAGCTGAACCAAACACATGCACAGGGTTGAACAAAGGCTAAAAGATGGCAACACTGCAAGAAGGAACACAAATTAGAAAAGAAGGAGCACTGGTAATGCCTGTTTTATTTATTCTGGTACARTACAGAGAAGATGGAAAATTGGTTTTTACCATATCTTCTTTCTCCTTAACCAGTCTGTCCCTGCAGCAAGAATGCAATACTCTTATTTCACTGAGGCCTCTTCTTGTAGCTTAACAAGTTTAATAGCTCTGTCATTCTCTTGCTGACAGTAGATATACTCTCATGTAAACTACAACGGGATGAGACCCTAAAATAAGGATGCTACAAACTATGAGTACCTAGCTTTTTGATAAGAGGTGCCCATGAAAAACAAGAAAATCAAACATTCTATTGCCTGTGACATGCAAATCTTAGAGTTTGATAACAGAGAAGCTTCCTAAACCATTCAGCACAACTGCAGTTTTGATGATGACAAATTGAAGGCCAAGACTTGACTTCCAAGTCTAAAAGGTCCTTTGTAGGACAACCTATTTATTACCGGTTGAAAGTACACAGTAAAATACTTTTCAGATATCCATCTGAACTGATCTTTTGAAATGAAACTGTGGAGTTAATTTTATTGATAGGCATATTTAACTTTATGATAAAATATCTCCATGTCTTACCTTTTCACTGCAAGTTCTTCACAACGTGCAAAACWATCGAGAGAATAGTATCAAATGCGCCAGAGAGCAAACAGACCCCAATTTCACCGAGAAATGTTATAGTYCCCTAAGTATTTCTGAATGTTACATTGGTCAGAACACATCTTCTGGAAAGAGGCTGAAATGACACTGATTTTGACATACCTACAATACTGTGTTTTCTCTGTAAATYCCATAAACCAAACATCCTCCAGTATTTCCACTAACAAGGAGGACATGGAGACTGCATTTGTGTTCCTAATACTTTTGACATTACATAAGAGCATAAATCCAGCTAAAACTGTTACACAACTAGTCTTTTTTCAGCACCAACTTCAGCAAAAATGACCTCTGACATGTCCCCTCCCCACTTCATCAATACTGAAGAAAAGCCTTAAGGAATAACAAAATAACAAAGGCGAAAACAGAGTACAACACGCAACACCTGTCAGCAGAGACAAGATACATTAATTTGCATTTCAAAAGAGTTCACCCATAGCTTAAAAATCAAACCCCCTGTCCATTCCCATCTCTCCACCATTCCATGTATCACTTTGCCTACTTCATAAATAATCTTCCCACAGAGGACATTGCCTCACTGCTAGTTATGCTCCGTGTTGATATTTTGATATATGATGCACAGTATTTTGGCTCTAAAATTTTTATGCCATGTTTACAGCATCCATTTGATATCTTGCCAAGCACTCTGGTAACAATGATCTCTTCAACATATTCTCTCTGACTTCTGGAAATCTTGTCAGTTTGTATTTCACATTAATCATCTGACAAGCCATTTTCATCATCTCATGTAATTCATAGCAGTTTTTCCTTTTGTTTTAATGCGCTAAACAACTTAGATAATTTTCAAAAACCTTTATCAGTAGAAATAAAGTTGGATATTTCAGGTAAGAGCTACAAACTCATTAATTGGAAAAAGTGCCCTATGTATTGTTTAAGTCATCCTTACACCACCAAGTGCTCTGCTCTCAAGTCATCTACAACACCTCACCATCATCCTTTGGGCAGCCASTGCTGGCAATCCTTAGGTGAGTGCTGCCCGCCAGTTTATCGGGACAGGGTCGCAGCAGTC
This sequence comes from Malurus melanocephalus, assembly GCF_030028575.1. NCBI lineage: Eukaryota > Metazoa > Chordata > Aves > Passeriformes > Maluridae > Malurus > Malurus melanocephalus. The sequence goes on from NW_026623261.1 coordinate 1,777,260, forward strand.
AGTCAGCCAGCACTCAGATTAGACCAGTGCCTCCAAAACTTACAGGCAGAAATGCTCCAGCAAAAACAAACTCAGATATTTTAGGATACAAGGATTCATGAAATAGAATCTTCCATCCTTCCATGGTGTGCATTTTTACACAAATACATCATTACACTAACACAAHGGCATTACAATGTAATCATCAGAATTACACCAGACACGCAGCAGCAKTACCAGAAGTAGAAACAGGCTACTTGATTTATTCAGTTAGAGTAGCAGTGCCTACTTTGATTTTGTGGCATCTGAAAATACTCCAGAGCACAGAATTGCTGGTAATGGTTAACAAAGAACATATTCCATGCTTTCACTTAGCACTTAGCAGTAAATATTTATAAGGTATTTCATGGATAAGAAGCATGAAACAAATAAGTTATATCAACCACTGTCTCAATTGTAAATAACAGTCATGTGTGAACATTTGAATATTACCTTTATATATGACATTAACCTAAGAATTTAATCCATCAACTTCTGATTATCATTTTGTTTTTAMAATAAGGTATTTCTTTACCAGAAGCAATTATTTATAAAACTGATTATCAGAGGTTATCACAAAACATGCTGATATTGCAGSTATATTCTGATAACATGCCCAACACATTTAGAAGAAGCTTTAAAAATAACTCACAACTCCAGCGCTGTAACATACTATTTAGACAAAGTAGATTTGCAACAYATTTTGACTGCATTTTCACCTGACAGTTTCATATACTACATTTAGATTATGCTATCCTGTGACAACCAGGTTTKGCTAGGCGATTTTTACAGCCACTGAAAGCAAATATAAGGAGATACTGTTTCATAATACATAACATGTGAAAGAAATTATGCTTTATAGAGAGTGTAGCCAGGCAGCAGCCATATAGAGAGAACTAGACATTTAAATGGCCAACATCATCTGCAGAATGAGACAGGACAGTCATACTCATCCCATCTCAGTAGAGAATTGCCCTTCACACAGCAGAGTTAAATGTAACCTTCCTTCACAGGTGCAATACATAGCCTGCTGACAGAAGTAGGTTACACATGTAATATTTATATTTTGCATGTCAAGCTGCACGTTTTATCTACTGCAGTAAATTGTAAAGAATTTTAATTCAGCTTCTGTAAAATTAGTACATCTGCTAATTAGTACATCTTCATTCAGCATTGTGCCTCTCCATCAATGCTTGCTGGCAAAATTAATCCATTTGAAAAACCCTTGCCTGTGATAAGGCTTACAGAAGATGTTACAGAATGCAAACAATTAACAACAAAAGCATACAGTAGAGCAGAGCCTGGTAGCACAAGCCATGCCCTATGGAGCTTGCTTCTTTCAGCTTTCAAACCATTAGTCAGCTTAAGAATGACTTTTCTGAAACCGATCTAAAGTGTCTGGATCTCTGAGAAACTCTMAGCTAGAACACTATTTTCCTTTTGATTTTCTGGGAGAAATGGGGCTCAGCGTTAACTAACTTATGCTAATTATCAAATGAGGTAAATGCATACATGAATGACAGATAAAATGTACATAAAAATTCTCTAGGAACATTCTTATTGTCACTTTTGCCACAAATGAATTCTAAGCTGTTGTGCATTATTTTGGGGGGTTGTTTTTGGTTTTTTTTTTTTTTTTAGTACTCTCCTGAAATTTATTCCAACTTCAAAACCAAATGACAGATATACTTTTTTTGACATCCTTCCCATTGCCAGGAATGTTAAGAATTAATTGAAACTGCTGGCATTTGCATGGGTACATATGCCTAGATCAAAGGAAGTATGCCCCAGGTAGTTCCTCTCCCACAGAGAGAGGAAGGACAGAAATGAGAGAACTGAACCTCTGCAGGCTGCAGCCAGCAATCTGTGTGCAGCTCATGGAAGGTGACTGTTCAATAGGCTGGAGAGAATCATAGGTCAGGAAAGGTGCCAGACAAAAGTGACAAATGTTCTGTGCTTTCCTGCACTGTAATCTTCAAACACTTGGGAAAAATTTGGAATACAGTTGTTTGAAATGCTTTATTTGTGCAATGCAACACGGGGGTGGGGGGTGGGAGGGAGACAGAAGTGTGCTACAGTTCCTCTCCAGGTAGAAAAGCCACATCACACCTTAAACTATACCAGTAATACTGTCYGGCTCTGTATTGTACAGTAGATTAACAAAATTATGCATATTAAACAATCCCAGCCTCTCTTTTCCTTTCTTCCCCTACCTTTCTCCTTTTCTTACCTTTCATTTCCATTTTCTTCTCCTTCYTTTTCATGTATTTGATTTTCTTTTTCTTCCCTTCCCTTCCATTCCTTTCCCCTTTTTCCACTGACTCTTTCCTGGATATTTTTAATCCTTGTCATTTCAGAGACAYCAATTAGAATTCAGGCCTCCCTTCCCATCCTTACAGTTAGAGCTGCACACACATAAAGGTAACTCTAATACACACGTATATATTTTCTGGTGCCCCATGATAATTACAGTGGRTTTTTCCCTGAGAAATGAACATCTGGAACAGATCACCTGACCTTACTGTGGAATTTCTGTTAGGTGAAGTTTCTGGTGCAAACAAATGAACATTTATCTTTTGGAAAAGGAAAAATGGGAATAGACTAAGTTAACTTCTTGAAGTCCTTTCACCTTATTACTCCACCCTTCCAAATTCAAGGCCAGAGATACACGTGGAAAAGCAGAAAAATAATTATCTTTGAAGATCGTATGAAGGTTGCCTGATTTGACCCAAAGAAAGCAAAGCCAGTGGAAGGGAGAGRYTCCTTTTACTTCCATRKASCAYGGACACACACAGGTTAGGTACTTGMTCAAACCAACACRCAATTGCTGCACTTACCCAATTGCTACTTGTACTTGCAAATTTAGAGAAGAAAATGTCAAAAGGTGATTACACATTGCAATGAACAGAAACACCCACATTTCTTTTACTACCACTCATAAGAAGAATGTGTGTAGGAACACGGTTTACTTAATTCCTAGAAGTCACAGTAGGACKGYKGCTGTCCACAAWTTATATCMGATTCACTGGAAAAATATCCAAAAYTCTGGAACACATTAGTATATATTTAAAGYTATATTAACAAAGACTGTATGTACCATAGATTGTAAGCCTAAAACACATGCAGAGTAACTATTACCTTCTATTTTCTTATCACCTGGCAGAAATCTGAACYATAAAATATTAGGTTCCCAATAGTTGTTGAAACCCATGCAATTGTCTCCAGGTTCCCTGTCAGCAGAGCTAACTTTGCTTACATAGTTCAACCAGTACTCAGTGAAYAGATCCCTATTCTCTGTCTCTGGAGGAAAAGGCCAAGTCCATGTTCTTGTCCCAGATCTTAATTACACATCACATGCAAGAACAGAGCAACATTGAAACCTTCCTTAAAAGGCTTGAAAAGACAGCCACCACATGAGAAAGCCCACAGCCCTGTTTAGGAGACACGCTGCTTGGACCCAGCACTTGCAGTTCTCTTGATTTTRGCCTCTAATTCATGAGCTTTTCTCTTTCTACACATGAAAATTTTTGTCTCAGGGCAAAAGCTCAAAAGCTGTTTTGAAAGCAGAGCTTTGTCAGATTCCTATCCTAAATGCCACTCTTGTGAGGGTCTACTTTCCATCACATCAAAGGCTTCCCAACCTCCCAGTTAGAATCAAGAAGTATATGGACTTTTAGACATTTCACTTCATTTCACTACTACAACCCTTGAAGAGCAAATGGGTTTCCTTTAATTTTTTTAGCTTTTCTAATAATTTATTTGCCATGGCAGAACTGCTGCTTACAGTGGTCTGAATGTATGGAGTATTTCTTTTTTGAAGAGGTTTAGTAGCAAACCAAACCTTTTCATCTCCCTAAAATCTCTCTCTACAGTTACTATTCCATCCATGAGTTGAAAAGTTAACCATTTAAAACAGAGTAGGCTAATGTTTTATAACTGTTGATAAAATTTCAAGGAAGGATGACAAAGTTGTTTCTGGGAACAGTTAGGCTGGAGTGAGTTTATTGATGGGTAATTTTACAGATACAACTGCCCCTTACAAACTCAGTAGTATTGAAATATCTCCCAAGAGGACAGGACTATAATGTTTTATAGGTTTTTTTCCAAAGAGAACAAATTAGRCATGAGTCAGCAATGTGCCTTCACAGCAAAGACAGCTAACAGTATCCTGGGAGGCATTAGGAAAARTGATTACAGGTTGAGTGAAATGACCCTTCCCCTCTCAGCCCTGGTTATGGCTGCACCTGGAGTGCAGGGTCCTGTTCTGCGCTTCTCAGTACAAGGCAGACATGGRCTAAGTGGAACAAGTCCAGCAAAGGTCCATAAAGATGGTAAAGGACCAGAGCACCTCTCATATGMGGAGGCTGGAAAAGCTGGGACTGGTCATCTTAGGAAGGATCTCATCAATGTGTATAAACAACCTAACAAAAGGAGGAGAGAAGATAGAGGCAAGCCCGTTTCAGTGGTATCTAGTGAAAGTGCAAGAGGCAACCAGCACAAATTCAATGCAAGAAATATTTTAACAGAAAAAAAAGGTTTTTCACATCAAGGGTAATTGAACRATGCGACAGGTTGCCCAGAGCARTGGTAGAATCTCCATCCTTGGAGATATTCAAAACCTGATGAACATAGACCCTGAGCATCCTGCTTTAGCTGGTCCTGCCTCAAAGAGGTAGTTGGACTAGACAGTCTCCTGACATTTTGTCAATGCCTCAAGTACTCTGTGATTCTGTTTAAAACCAGGTCCATCTTCATAGATGSTACTTTCTACCTGAATCCACTATATAGTGAAAATCTGAAGTACGGAAAGTTAGTGAGATCTGTGGGAACTTCACAGAAGCACCACCAAGCAGCTTCAACAAAGTAAACACACTGAACTCAGGTTATGTAAAWTTTTTCTTTTGTAATAAAACATTCATTGGAAAAGCTCAATTATGGTCTTTATAAATACTCATATAAATACATTTTTAATGATTTCTTAAGCTAAAATAACCTCAAAATCTGTCAACATGACACTGCTTCTAGCATCTAAATAAGAATGAATTATCTATTTTAAAAATATAAAAAATTTGCATTGCTAGAAGTTGAATATCCACCCACCTCTACTCACTGAAAACCCAATTGTTAAAAAGGTGTGTGTGGGTTCCAGCTGAATGCCTTACCAYCATGAAACCAAACCAAACTCAAGGCAATCATTTGCCCTCTAGTTACTGATGTCCTCTATAGCAGAACCCCCTGCCTCTCCCAACACATAGATTATACTAAAATTATTAAGATTATACTATTTAGTGCACTGAATAGTAAAGGAAATTAACAAGGAACTTGTTGCCAACCATTTAAAATGTAAATGCTTTAAAATAGTCACAATCTCAAATTTGAATTTAGTCAGAAGAGGTGGCATGCATCCTGTGAGTTAGGTCAAATACACTTTACAAGACTGTTTCTGAGAGAAGTCCACCCCTCTTCCTCTAAGTCCACTCTAACCCTAAGAATGCAACCCTAAATGGAGAGCTTAAAAAGAGTAATAATAAGTAGACAAAAATTTTGGTGCCCTGTAGCTTTGAAAAGTTCTCTGTAAAAAGAAAAGTAGTTTTAACTTATGGGAAAGCATAGCAGCTAAGTGAAACAAAATTTGTCCTCTTAAAACCAGGTCATTTTAAAATTTAAAATGAGTGATTGTGGATTTAGAAACCTAAAGTACAGGCATGTAAATATTTTGAACTTCTATTTTTTATAACATCCCTCTTAAATCAGAGAATCTTGGTGAATAATGCTATCCCACTGTTATTTTGRTACAGCAACAATGAATCATCTCTATTACTCAACACATCCATTCTTAAAAATGCTGGATTGCCATTTGTACCATCACTGGTATTCTGGCATGAGTGTCTAGCAGAATTATACAGCAGGACAGAATTATAAGCATGAGAATTTTCAGGGACAAATGGGACTCCTGCTGCTCAGTTCCATGTAACTATTTCTGGACACTTATCACCTAATGGATTGTAGTTTCTGAAAGCCAAATAAAAAAATAGCTACYACACTGAAAAAGTCTCCTAAGTATCTATAGCTTTGTGGAAAATGTCRAAGTTGTTAAGGAAAAATGAAAAGCTATCTGGCAACCTGCTACCAAATTTCAAGTAAAAATGTAAGCTTTTGTTTCAAAATTTTGCTAGTCTCTCCCCATAATTCTAGTTCAGATGTCTTGTGCCCCTCCTCTCTTCTAAAGCTTAGTGTCTCTAAGTCTAGACACTTCTGTCCTAGCACATGCCAGACATCCTCACCAAGCCAACACTGAYACCCCTGCTAAGGACATGTCATGGGACCTAGATGAGAAACCATCCAATAGTTAGATATAGGAGACATACAAACTATTTTTTTTTCAGGGGTTTATGCTTTATTTAACTTCTCATKAAAATACAAAGAATAGATCTTTTAATGTAAAAATGTATGTTTTAACATATTTTACCAAGTTTCTGTCAGCACCTCGAATGCACCAAGAGAAACTGCAAATGCTTTTCGCCCCACCCCCTTGAGTCTGATCACTCAGGGTTAGTTCTGGCACTGCACARCTGTGAAACCTTGGATAAGACTGCGATGAAAGTGTTGTGCAAGAGTTGGGAGAACCCTTGTTCAGCACCTCTTCACTTGGGAGCTATACTAAAGACCAGACTGAATTTAAGGGCAAGTCATATAACTGGTATGCTTTTATCTGGCCAGGTACCTCACAGACCTAAAACTCACAGGTTTGACTCCTTGGCTTGACAYAGGACCTGGTTCATCAGTACAGATGCACCCGCAGATCTGAACTCTTGGCTTGACTCTCTTTTCTGTCATTGGGCCTGCTCTGTTCTCTTTCTTCAGGTACTGTGGGACTGCACSTTCATGGGTGATGCCACTGCCACCTTCCTGTCAACTCCCAGCTCAACTCAGTTGTGGAGTAGTTCACTTTAGCTTCTCCTTAAGTGTCAAACTCAGTTGTCAAATGAAGAGGGGRAAAAAAATCAAATGACTTTTCAGACAGCACTTGATGAAAGGTGGGTGGTTCTTTCTATCAATGTTGCTATTAATTCAGCCCAAAAAAATTTAGAAAAACATAGTATGTTCATATGTGTAAGTATAAAGATCAGTACTCACGCAGAAGTTGTCTGCATATCATGCCAGCTTTTGCTAAAGTTCTGCTTCAGTTCATTCATCAGACTTATGCCAAGTTTTTGTTTAATTTCAACCAGGTGCTTCTCTTTGGCTGCTAACACTTGCCGCAAAGTTGAAATTTCATCCTCTAGCTGAGGAAAACAAGGAGAAAGGAGAAAGGTGTTAGCTTCTCCCACAGAAGGATAAACACATASGATGTTAGAAGGCTAAATGAATCTCACCAACTTGTGCTTTTGGCAGGTAACCAGAGAGACAGAGCCAAGTGCTTGTGGAGATCACAAAGCCGTGCCCACAACAGACCCAACATTACAGTAAATTAATGCCTCAAACTGTGTCACCTGTGTGCACCATCACACACGTGCATCTGATAASAGAGAAAATTATCTGCTAAGGAAGCGACTTCACCAAGATTTGCCTTAGGGCATTTGGGATCTCAAATAYTCATCTTTTAATTCACTAGTAAAATGGGAATGGACAGGACAAAAGAAGACTGGAAAATTCAAGCAAATATGTGTCTTTGAATACACAGGCTTTTAACTTCATATTTGCAARTTTTTAGTTTTCTGGTTCTGAAAAAAACCAGACACAAACTCTTAGGAGCAGGTTAAAAAAATAGAAAAAWTGCATGATAACATATGACTTGAGAATATTGCAAAAGGTTATAACCTTCTTGTATGAGTTTTATTTATGTATTTTAGGCCCTACTTTTTCAAAATAGTAGCATAAAAATTTATAGRTGGACTTATAACATGAGCAATCAGTACCCAAAGCATAAAAGCACTCCGAGGACACAGCAGATTAGCYTATCCAGAGATCCTAGTATTTAACCAAACTGCAGTTTCAAGTTGTAAAGATGCCATCCAGCCCAAACACAGAAATATAATTCTCCCTCTGGTAGACATTTTTGTRAAACATCTCAACAGTCAGTGTTTCAGCAAGGCAAGAACCAGAACACAGGACTGTGAGAAGAGGGACTGGAGAATCATCCTGCCACTGGCTCAGAATCCTGCTCCTTGGGCAGCACTCCTGCAAGTGAGCAGGGGTTTGCATTCTTCACCTGGAAGCCTCCCAAGCCAACCTATACAAGCAGCACGCAGAGATACTGAAGCTAACAAGGGCAAGTGACACCAGAGCTGCTGCCTTTCACTTCAGGTTTAGAAATTCYCTTACCAACTGTGTTCTTTCCTCCATATGTTAGTAGGACAACATATGGCAATGTATCTGATTACCATATGCTAAGTTCCCTGGAACCACAGTCTCCCTGTGATTTAGCTCCATAGGCTGCAGGGAATGATGCAAGCACCAGCTGAAACAGTGCTGACCTYCAAGGCTATATTTAGGACATTAGTACCAGCATTATTTTTATTTTATACATTCATGCATTCTGTTTCACTGTAAAACTGGCTTCAAGCTCATTGTTCTTGGAAAACCTTGAATCCCCCAGTTCTCAGTTTCTTTTGTCACTACCTACTATCTAAATATTCAAACATCTCAGGAATTAAGCAGCAAGACTATGAACACAAAGCAAAATCATGACCTGAGTGAAGCAGATAGCAGTATTCACCAATATCTGTGATGCCAACTCTTCATCAGTAAAATACACAACAATCCAAATTGCTTTACTCCTCCCCATGTTCTTTATGCTCCATTATATTCCTAACCTGCAAATGGAATACTGTCAAGAGTCTCTCTTCTGAGCYGATAACTGGTTAAATGCTTATAGAAAGAAATCACAAATATCAGCGTTCCTCAGGCAGCAGTTCACAGCTCATTTTAGTTTCCCACCAGTAGCAAACCCCTTAGTGCRGGACTGCCCATGCAACACTACTAAAGAAATTAAAAGGATGCCAGGACACTGATGGGCCAGCATTAGGCTGATCACTAGGTACCTGGATATGTAAATGTTTCAGGGCTTCTATTAAAATTCCTTTCCATCTATTCCATTGAATAGACATCAAAAGCTGTGAAGGCCTAAGCAAGCATTAGCTATGTGCTCAATGGCATAAGTATAAGCAACATTTTTGACTAAAGAAAAGTAATTTATTATTTATAACACAGCAATCAGTTTTGAATTGACAAAATCCTCCTCAACTTCCATCATTTTGAAACAATGACAGACACAAAGCCGCCCTCAAGTGCTCAAATATCAGTGACTGAACACTCTAAAGTAGGTAGAAAGGATTAGGGACTTACAGTAGGATCTGAAAAGCATTTAACACACCTAACTCTCATGGAAGTCAGGCATCACCTGCTTAGTTATTTTCTAGAAGTCCACTTATATAAATGTAGACTTCATTATAAAACTAAGGCTTAAGTCAACAGAAATGCAAGATTCTAGTTCTCATGCTTCCCTTCTTTCAAGGTGCAACAGTGTCAGAAGAATATAGGTGCATCACAGAGGGACAAAGCTCCCTTTTCCCATTAAAATTTYCTTTTGCAGAAAAAGGTCTGTCTTCAAACTGGGAACAAACATGCAGTAATACACTCTGCTGAACTTAGCACCTTTGCATCAACCAAATCAAACCAGATAGCTGCTTTTGTGAAGGTGTGGGAGGGGGAAGACACCAAGGAGTAAATGACTACTTTGATGAGCGTAATGGAAGGACAACTGACAGCAGTGAGCTAGGGAGCTCAAAATCTCAGCCCCCAGCATGAGTCAAGAGTCATTGTGCAATGCTCCTCACAGTAAGGGAGGAAGGGAGGAGGGGGGGAATCTGTTCTGCTAACAATCTTCTGGCCTTATGTAAAGCTTTTGGGCCACAATTTTCTGCTATTATTCTGAAGTCAGACTGACCTCTGTAAATTCAAATGACTGTTAGAAGTTTCTGTAAGAGTTACTCATTTTAGTTGCATTGTAGAAATCCCAAGGCTTGATTAGAGTGAGAGCCCTGCTGTGTTAGCCAGCTACAAATACAAGAAAAGAATAAGTTCATGCTCTGAGAAGCTTCCAGCAAAAAGAGACTACTAGCAGGAGAATAGGAATAGAAGATACCAAAAAATCCTGCCACAAAACCAGCAGTGCTCGTTTCTCCTAATGTCGGAGTGGGAAGGAGGAAGAAGACAAAGAATATATACAGCAGACACACAACAGATGCTCACAACAGATCCCCGTTATATCAACTATTAACAGCAGAATWAAGGACAAGTTTTACCTCTCACAAAAAGTAAGAGAGGTACTTGCTCCTACAGACACATAGAGTTATTATGTAGCATTTAAGGACATGGGAAAAAACCAAAACTATCATTGGTGGAGTAGAAAGGGCTTATAAGTAATTTTTTCTTTTTGAAGGAGGCAAGGTCATGCACTTTTTGCAGTCTTTTCTAAGAGTCATAAGCCTCATTTAAGTTTAGACTTTGTTCACTCTACATTCAAGTTTTCCCAAACCTTTCATAGCATAATTATCAGGTTTATTTTGCTTTTAAGCATCAGTTGCATACCAGTAAACTGCTGCGAGGAATTCAGAAAATAATTCCTAGGTCAATCAAGATCATAATATTTGAAAGGCATGTTAGTACACGAATTAAAGCATTTCCAGCATTAGCTACTGAGAACTCTCTCTCCTAGGGGAATCATAAGCAAAAAGGACAACAGAACTCTTGAGATTAATTATTTTGAGAGATGTATTTCATTCTCAGATGATTGCAGGAGATTCTGGCTTTTTTCCTTCCTTGCTTGTATCTGCCTATGAAATTCTCTTCATCAGAGAAGAGAATCACAGAATGGCTGAGGCTGGATGGGACCACTGAAGGACATCTGGTTCAAGCCCTACTAAGAGCATGTTTCCCAGGTCTGTACCCAGACAGCTTTTAAATACTTTAAATGATGGAGACTCCAAAACATCTTGGGGTACACTGCTCAGTCACAGACTCATTAAAAACATATTTCCTGATCTTCAGGGGAAACCTCCTGTGTTTCAGTGTGTGCCCAGTGCCTCTGGTCCTGATCAAAAGCCAGTAACGAATATCCCAACTCCTAACTTATGTGATAAACAAAAYATGTAAACTTTCAGCTTCCTTTTGATTGTTTACAGATGTGACTGGATCAGCAAAGAAGTAAAAATTRACTAGTAACTCAGAAACACAAGGATTGATAAAATATTAAAGTGAAAAAAAGTCTTCTGTTTCACTTGAAAATCCTGAATCAGCACTTCMCARTGTCCTGAGTTCCTGACTCCTAAARAAAGATATTAYCTTCTCCAAASACATCAGTGCCAAARGAAACAAAAATATGATAACATTACTGTGCTTGGCAGCATCAGTCTCTYCAGTAACCATCATCATTACCTTTTCCTCTGAGCACCAAAAAAAATCTTTTCTATGAGATGGCACAACCATTCTAACAACAATACCACAAATCTAATGAGAACACCTTTAATTCTTTGCCAATGACAGTTTATTARTTAAGACACATCTTGACTAAGATGGGAAGGTGCATTTGACTTTTGCTGCACAATCATCRAGTAGAAGATATTTAACCTGCAAAAAATAGATATAATAAAATTAATTTCTTCACATTATTGTAGCCTAGAATAATTTTACCAAAAAGGAAGAGCATACCTTTATGATGTGTACCTCATCCYACAATTAATGGCTTCCCGTTTAAGGAAGTAGAAACAGTAACACAGAAATTCAAATTCCTTACYTTGGCTAGCTCAGTCTTTAACTCTTCTTTTTCTTCTTCAGAAATCACACTGGTGAAATCAACATCAGCGACCACATCTTCATCTACTTCATGCAACGACTGAGTTTCCAACAGGCCTGAAAAAGTTAAATGGTCAAGAAAACCATTATTATTTATGGTATTGTCCTCCCCTAAAATCTAAGAATAATTTAATATTCACCCATKAGGAAAAAAAAAAAACAACAAAAGAAAAACCAATCTTTTCCTGCTACAATCATTTGCATTCTGCTCCTCTTTGCTTYTGAAAGCTATTCAAAATATCAGAAGGTAATGTCTGCACAGAAGAAATTTAATATGTGTAAGCACCAATTATTCCCAGAAATCAATCACCTTGGACCCCACTAATCCCTGATAAGGCATTTTCTTGCTTCTAACAATACAGAAGAAAAAAAGAAAGCATTTTCTTCAAAATAAGAAAGCTGGCTAATGTGTATCACTGATGTGAAGAGGAGCAATAGTACATTGAATAATAAAGAAGTATATTACTGAGCCAAGTTTTCTCTAAAAGTACCTCTGATTGCAGCAATTTGAAACCTTACAGATGCACACAGTTTGCAGAAGTGAATGCACCCTATGTTCGAATTTTCTGAATGTTAGTGAGAAGCATTCGTTGATTGTTCAATCTAAGTCTGTGAAAGGGGGACAAATACACTGGACCTCCAGTTACTTTCTTCTTCTGCGTGCCCAAGACCAGGGTCAATACTTACAGCAAACAAGATAAACACATACATAAATGTTTGCATGATCTGGGCCTGCCTTGCATAATATGTACAGATGAAACAAAGTATTTCCTATCTCCCAGTCATTCAGTGAGAAGATTGCTGGGGTTCCAGCCACTTAAGAGCCTCTCATTCTTTATGGTCTGCGGAGAAGACAATGCAAACCATGAGRTAACAGAAAACATTCTTGTTACTTTGGAACTAATTTTAAAATTCTAGATCTTCTGTTGTGGAAGAAAAATCTCCAGGTTACACCTGGGACAGAACTTTTCCCTTTATTTCAGTTCCCCAGTGGGGTAATCAGCCATCTCTGCTGACTCCTGGCACCTGTATACTGCTTAATACAGAAGAGAATAATTCATTTTCCAGCTCCACAGAAGTCTGTATTCTCTATTACACAGAGATTAAAATACAATTTAGCTAAGTTTTGGCATTAAAGAACAGAGGTTAAAAGGAGTAAGTCTGTTGAAATTGAGTACATTTTCATGCAGAAAACTAAATTCCTTCCAGCCTTSTGCCATTTCCTTCACCTGGAGTCCCCCAGTGTACCTGGATTTCCTTCTGTTTAACAGAACAGAACTGATTTGATTCATGCCATCAATTTCACTGCAGAACACAATGAAGTGAACTCAGCCTTGTTAATTACAATCTTCCCTGAGTGGGAAGATAAAGAGCAGCAACACAGGTGCTGARCCCCTGCCTGGCACCATATGCAGAAATAGATCACCACCCTTAAGCATAAAACCTCTTTAAAAACATGAAAGCATATAGAAGCAGTTGAAATCTTAGCTATTATCCAAAAAGCAGTTTGCCAGGAAAACCTAGATTACTGAGGTTACAATAAAAGAAAAGCACATTTATTCAATAGAAATACTCTCAAAACACCTTTATTAACACCCCTACTTCTCTAAACACAATTGTTGTTTGGTATTTGTTTGAGCATTAATAGWGTTGCTATGGGAATCAAGCTTAACTTGATATTAGATTCATACAGAAAGAAGTAGGAGGTGGATAGCTAAGGGAACATGTTTATTGTGTTCTTGTGAAAGATTCATATGACAAGGTAATCAACAACCGTACAAGGAGTTCCGGTGTGCTGAAATGGGAATTTCTGAAGTTTTTCCCAAGGCTCATGGTAGTTGTGGCTAAGATTAGTGACCCTAATTCTRCAGGCTGTGGTTAAATCTGATTTAATGCAAGAAACTCTTTCAGCATTTATCAATACTTGTGCATGTTTGCCAGTACAATTGTAGGGCTGACGAATTAAGTAAGCCACTTAGAATTAGAGAATCTGTAACTATTCTGCAAAATTTAAATAACCATATAATACAATCATAAAATCCATGACAGATTGTTAGACTTACTCAGGTGTTGTAAGATTAATTACATAAAGATGTTCTAATTACTGCTTTTTATGTATTCTCTCTGTATTCATGTCAGGCCTGTGTTCCGGACAAGCATATACCAGACTAATCCATGTATGTAGACTGTTTAAAAAAGAAAAAGACACCCCCCAAAACCGTGAGAAAACCCAACAAAAGAGAAAGCTCACACTATAGGTGCAGATGTCTGTTGAATTAACCATAATGACAGGAAAATTAAAGAACATCAAATTTCTGTTTGTGTGCATTTTCTGACATTCATTCAGGAAAATATTTAGATGATCCTTTATTTTAACAAAACACTTAAGAACWGAAGAGCTTTTACTGCTCTGCTTTTTTGTTTCCCAACCAATTAATAATAGCATACCTACTTTGTTATCTAGCATTTATATCAAAAAGTGAGAAAAGAAATTATATAACCCTCTTAGTAAGCAGAATTACTTGTTACAGCTTTTTTTGCCATGTCATTAGACTTTCTTATTCGAATTTGGAAAACACTTGTTTACAAATTTAAATTGCAATTAATTCTTCAAAGGGATGAAATGGTAAGTAGAACAAAGGAACTGTCCAGACACTGCATTAGTGTCTTTGATCTTCTTTATAGTGTAGTCTTAATGCCAGATATAGAGATTAAAAGGGGGGTGGAGAAGGGGGACTAGAAGCATGTACTAAATAACTAAATTGATGAGAAAAAGCTATCAGAAGTTGCAAGGATTTTCATATCACTTTTTCCATTACAAAGTTATTATGGCAAGAACTAAATAGGAAAATATTTTATTACTTAATTCACCTCAAAAACAAGCAACTGAAGATCTTCCCTTCTGAGTCTGGTTCTAAAGGTGGAAAAGTCTGAACTTGTCTTGAACTTGCTAGGCCTGAGCCAAACAAYTACAAACAGCCTGCCATTCTCCTAAAGGACTTAGAACTCAGAATATAAGGTCAATTTTGGAGTTATGGTTGAAAAACAAACTCAGAACTTTGGTTCAGAAAGGGAAAAATTCAAGATGTGCATGTGATGTAGATCAAAAATGAAAACATTATGGAAAAATGTAGATTCTACTTGGCTCAGTARAACCATGTGGACTCGGTCGTCTTTTTGCTCTGAGTATGCTCCTTGGAAGAGAGAGATGGATGGGAAATTGTCATAATTCCCTCTTTCTACTGAGCTTTGGGCTGGGGGTRGGGTCAAGGAGAGGGAGGGAATACAGATTTTGGGTGCTCAAGAGTTCTAGGATGTAATCTAAAATCTCAGAGGAGGTATCCCCAGAYATCCTGGAGCAGCTTATTCCTGACTTTATTAAGGCTTTCCCTTCCATCTCTTAACCCCTGCAAACCCAAGCACCAAAAATATCTATCCATAGCTATGAGAYATGCTATGGCTGGTTTCCAAACAAAGGAACACTTGGATTTGAAGCTCCTGGAYAAACAGCCAGTCGTACAGGGCTGATTCTTATGTCTGCTTTAGTATAATAAAAAGAAATTAATCATACCTTGAGGATGTCTCTACCTTATTTTTCCCCCAGAAAACCGCTGACCCAGCTGCCAAYCTATGACAGTGAAAAGACAATCTACACACAAAACGCCAGCAGAAAAGAGACTCAACAGCTTGATCACTACACTGAGAAGCCATACACATTGATAAGGAGTTTGATAATCATCCCAAAGACAGAAATACAATGGATAAAAGTGAGAATAGCAGTAAAGGTAAAAAAAAAAATACATATTGCTTACTTCAACCTAAGATTCCAACCTAGGAAGTGATCTTCCAAGCAAAATAATTATCTGAAATGTCCAGGAATGCAAGGATGATCTTATACATTTTACTCAATTGCAAGCTCTCTTTGTATAGAATCATAATCCCACATTCCTGGGCAAGACAAAAGCGGTATTTTCAACCTGTAGCTATGGAAAAAMAAAGCATTTGCTGTGAAATGTAACAATTTAAAGACACTAGAACATTCCTTCTATTATATCAAACTGAAAATAATGGCAGCACTGTACAAATTTCTGTGCTTTCTGTTGATCTTGTTGCACAACTTTCTGTGAGGTCAATGGTAAGAAAAAAATGCCTCAAGTGGAAGAGTTATCATCTCTTTCTCTTTCTTTAGGAACAACAGGAGAAAAAAAGGAAAAAAGATGAAGTCACAATGGCATAATAGGGAATGAGAAAGTGGATGACACTGCATCACAAAAGGGACTTGTTCTCTACAAATAAGGTACTCTAGAAACTGTAACAGCATAAAACAAATGAAGGAATAATGCATATATAATCAAACTAGTGAAAAAGCAACGTAGGGGAAGATAAGAGCTATGACATGGAAATGCAAGCAGTCAGAGGTGGAAGTTGTCAGTCACATTTCTTAAACCCACCCTTTCATACTAAAAATACATGAAAGTACGTTTTTCTCATCTCTGAATAGAGAGGCACCTGGGGTCCCATCCTCAGCTGGTRGAAGTGACGGCAATCCCATCAATTGTATAATTAAGATCACGCATTTGCTTCACTGAATCAAAATCACTGAAACTTAATGGCAGGATTTAATAACCTTCCTTTCCTAAGAATGAATCAGTTTATTGTACTTTTCTAAAGCCAGGTGCAAAGGAATATAATTAGATAGCAATGTAACTGCAGTATAATTAAACTCACAAGCCTCCTCAATTAACTTCCAACAATGTATCTGTATTGTCAGAAATAATAAAATTATATTTTAATTAAAAAATAAATTCTTCAAGTGGTCACATTTTGTGCCCTTTTGATCACAAAACACGTAATTAACAAGATCTTTCAAAGTGTAATTTAAAAATGAGCAAAATCGTGCTGCAGCCAGCAGGTTGCTTGCTTTCCCCAGATCCCCATTCAGCTATTTCAGCATGTAAGGTAGATATGTCACTTCTGGTCCCACAAATATACTAGGGAAAATACACAGGAAACAATTATCACAGGGTACATGATAGATGATTTATTCTTTTCAGGCCCAAATGCATTACTCCCATTGCTTTAATACAGATTAAATGTCTCTACATTGTTACATGTACTAAAATACACATTTAGGAATGCTGGGAGAGAAGGGACAAATTATCCTTCCCCTCCACGATCACTCTCATACTGGGAGAGTAAAGATCACAGTTTAAAGGACTAGGCCTTCTGGCATACTGTTTGGCACAAAATGTCCATGATCTGTGACTAAGCTTTGTAGGCAGCATAATTGTAAACTGGAAACAATAAAACATAAATAAACACAAAAAAAAAAACAAAAAAACAAACCAAAAAAAACCAAACCAAAAAATCAATAGTTTGGGTTGGAAGGGACCTAAAAGATCACCTAGTTCCAGCCACCCTGCCTGGAGCAGGGACACCTTCCATTWGACCAGGCTGCTCAAAGCCCCATCCAGCCTTGAGCACTTCCAAGGATGGGACATCCGCATCTACTCTGGGCAACCTGTTCCTTTGTCTCACCACTGTCACTGCAAATAATTTCTTCCTAGTATTTAATCTAAACCTACTCTGTCAGTTTAAAGCAATTTCCCCTTGTTGTGCCATTACATGCCCTTGTAACAAGTCCCTCTCCAGTTCTCTCRKAGACCCCTTCTGGAAGGGRTCAGCACGGAAGGTGCTGAAAGGTCTCCTCAAAGCCTTTTCTTCTCCAAGCCTAACAACATCAATACTCTCAACCTATTTTCATGGGAGAGGTGCTCCAGCTGTCTCATTATCTCCATGTCTTCCTTAAGTGGGAGGTCCCAGGGTCCCAGGTCCATCACTCCCTAAGCTGGGAGAAAGGTACAGCTCCTTTTCCCATMGTTTTTTCTTAATTTTTTATATTARATCATGTTAAAGCTCTTGGCTGCCAAGACGAGGCAGTGAATGAACACACTTCTCAGAGCAGACACATCTCGTGTGTTGTGACCTCCTCCTGCCCAGCCCCCCATTTTTTAAGCACCACCTGCTTCACCCCTTAATCCCTTCATAATTAAGACTAGCTACTTTGCACCAGTGCACTTTYGCCTTCCTAAGGGGGTGGGGGGTGTCATATGACAGTGGAAGCTTCTGCTAGTCTTCCCTAAATAAACTTGACCTACTCTTGGATGCATCTACCTGCAACACAATATTTGAATCATTGTATTTAAAACCAATAAAAATAAAGTCCATTTATATGGTTTGAAAACAATGCATTTGAATAGATAGGCCATGGATTCTGTTGCACAGACCCTATATGGCTCTATATTCAAGATGAAACAATTTTTTATTTTTTAAAGGAAACACTCCAAATATACTGACAAACAATTAGCTGGAGTGCCACTTCACTTTCTGCAAATGCATTGCCTTACAGCCAGGAATTCTTGCTGCAGTGGGTTGCTCTGATAAAATTGGAATTTGGAATTAGTGTGACAGTAATTCTCTGCTCACAGAACACACAAAATACTTCTCAGTCAGAAGAGCACTGTCTATCTGGGCCTGCCTGTCCAAGTCCAAATTTTATTTATTTTTCCCACAAGCTTTTTTGCCAGCATCCTGAGCTGTGAAATGAAGCACTTACTATTCTGCTCCCAGTGTTAAGCTCCACACTGAGGCCTTCAGAGTTTTTGGCATCATTATTTTTGTGGCTTTGCCCACTTAGTGTTGTGTACAATGCCATTACAAAGAAATGTGTTTGTTTAGTGGGGTTCTGAATGAAGGCATGTGGGATTTAGGGCCCTGGCTATCTGTGTATTTCCCTTGGAAACAGGTGGCACGTCCCATGCAGCCATTGTAGTGACACAAAGTCCATACTTCAGGAAGGGAGGCTATTTATTGGACCAGGAGACAGAGACTGGCATTTTCAGCCACATCATACAGTCTCAATCTTTGAGGTCACTGGTTC
The DNA here is from genome assembly GCF_030028575.1 of Malurus melanocephalus. Classification (NCBI taxonomy): domain Eukaryota; kingdom Metazoa; phylum Chordata; class Aves; order Passeriformes; family Maluridae; genus Malurus; species Malurus melanocephalus. Next base: position 1,796,074 of record NW_026623261.1, read on the forward strand.
ACCCTCAAAAACCAGCAGAAAATGGCAGCTGCCACAGGCAGAGTGTGGACTATTTTTTCCTTGAAGATCAACTTGCATCCTTGCTAATAACTTCCATTCACATCTTCATTCCTACTCAATTGTTAAAATCTTTCTGTCTTCTTACTCTGCCCATCCCTGACTCCCACATGCAGCATGAAACCATGACCCAAATACTGCCATTCCCTTTTCAGGACATGTCCATGCYCCATATTTCTATGCAGAACTGGAGAAGCCTTCTGATACTGAGTCTAAGTCTAAACCTGGTTCTCATCTTWGAACCTTTCCCAAATGGGTACACACTATTATCATTACATACTCTTCTTTTTTTCCTTGTGCTTACGGCAGGCTTCATCTATACTGCTGATTATCTACGTTTCTATGGTTTTTGAAGCAATTTAAAACCAAGCGAACACGTTTTTCCTCCACCTGTAGTATTTGACTTCCAGTTTCCTGATAATATCTGTTATTTAGCTCTGCAAAGACCTTATTTAAGTCTTCAAGTCTGCATTGTGATTCAATTTATATGAATGTATGAATGACATTATTCAGCAGCCTTTTTTTCTTTAAAATCAGTCRGGCTATTCAAGTAATTGCTCCTTCTTCACCGTCATCTTTTCTTTGCCATCAAAGCTTCTGAACCACCTGCCCCACTACATCACTGAAGGATTTTCTCTTGCAACAGCACATGAAGAACTAGTTCACTAGTTCTTCAAATGCACATAATAGTGCACAGCACTGGTTAGATAATTACATGGCAAACATCATTCTCTCTGATTATGACTTCGATTCCTTCCTCCCACAATAATAAGTTAATAGCTGCCATCTACCTAAAATACTTTGAGCACAAGACAATCTTCTGTTCCTGGCATAATTGCCCCTCCAACTCTGTAATGTACATACATTTTACTCGTCTGTAAGAAAAATCTGGATGTGTTTAAATACAACTATCTCTGATCACTTTTTAATGAAACTTTAGCGTGCASCAGCCCAGCAGAGAAAGAATACAAAGTATCTGAGGTCTCCAGAAGATCTTCTAACTAGACACATTTGCTCCACATCATCCTCTAAAGATCTGTCTTTGCATGACCTCAGATCTACTCAATGCATTTAAGAACATTTTAATTCTTATTAAAGAAAGAGGAATTAGATAAGCACCTAAAATGCCTGAGCTAACATCAGTATGACTACTAAATCCACCTAAAGCACAATGAAAACAATTATTATATGAACAAGTATTTTAAAACTTTTAGAGGGTTGTAAGAAAACTTTTTGTAACAACAAGCCTGAATCACTTTAGTCCCATCCAGGTGGCAAGGCAATTTCCTAGTGAAGAAACTGTTGAAAAGGCAACAATTGAAAAAGCAGATGAACACGGAAAAACCTAACGCTTTACTAAAGAAGCAAACATAGAAAGCATTACCTCCCTTGAACTACCATTTATAAATATTTACAGGATTTAAATAATACAGTCTTTTAAATTCATACCAGATGTAGTTTTAAATTATGTTTTCCATGCTTTACTTTAAATTTATCCATTAATAACTTTAATTATTAGGCAATTACTAAATACAGTTTGAAAACGTGGCACAGGCACTAAGGAGAGACTACTTATGTATTTTGATGGCTAAAGAGGAAGGGTGTTTCACAAGTTAATGCAAAAYGCACGGAGAAATCAGACTGTATAAAATGGAAAGAAAAAAAACAGAAAGAATGGTTCACAATAGAGGAAGAAATAGTTTGGAGCAGATTGTCCTAACAATTTCACTGATCAACAAATAGAAAGAAAGAACATGAAAATAAACTATTTGCTACACAAGCACTAGCTGCTTGCTACACAAACACTTTGTGCAAACTCTTTTTACTGGGAAAATCAAAACACCATATCTATCAGCACTTCACGTTTGTGTGAATATCAGAAATATTTTCCAAGTATATATTTAGGTCTCTCTCTGCCTAAAGCACCTCTAGACCTCTAGTTCCTGTGTCCTTTCATTACATTCTTGGTGGGCAGCAAGGATAATTGCAGGCTAAAGTATGTTAGCAGTGATAGCAGGAAAACTTTACAGAAACCAAACTCTGAAAGACCAACAAAAAACCCCAGAAGTAAGCTTTTTCCTGACAGCCCTCCTTGCTTCAGCAGGAACTGACTGCTCAAGACATAGTGTTGCCTTCCATTTCTGGAAATTACACAAGGCATTAGACCTCGTTCTGTTTCTTATACCTCCAACCTGCATCTCTGAGCTCCTAGGACTCTCCTTTAGTGWCTAGAAATGCAAAAATGTAAAAAAATTATCCAACTGTATCCCTGGCTACATAGCTCCCAAGCATCTGAAAGCCCATTAGCTGCACAGCAGACTAAATGGGAGAAGCTATTTCATCCAGCCATGGGATACACACACATAACTATGACTTCTTTTTCTCTGCAAACTTGTCTTTATAAATTTTACTGCTGTATTATTCTTATCTGGCTGCTGTAAAAGTCTGGGATTTTAGCTACAAGCATGAGATATTTTTCAAAAAACACCTTACATAAGAAAATATGATTGGTAATATGAAGAGAATACAGAAATTCCTAGTATTTTATGCAACTATTTGCAGTGGGATCTTTCTTGTCTGCTTGGGAAAGAGAGAGAATTAGATTATGCTTGCGCTGTCCTGTAGGATACASACCAGCAGCGCTGTGAAAATAAGAAGATAAGGGAGAAAAAAAATGAGCAAGGCTTTTAAAACATGGTTTAGGGTTGGATGTCTTTGTTTTRCATGTTCTGCATTTTATATCCTCATGGCTACAAAACTATTAAAGTTAAAAAGCTCCATAAGACTGTCCCTAGATTTTAGAGGAGGTATTTCTTTTATAACTCATTTCCAAATTCTATAGGATGATATTTTCAGTTCTCAGGTGTAGTATGAAGCCACTCAATTTTTATCAGTCTTAGCAAACTGAATTTCAACCTGTGACAAGAGTCATGAAGTTGTAAAGAATACAGGTTCAAAAGTGTAAAAGAGAGGCACTGCATTTGATTTCAGACATTTACTTGCTTAAAATCTGATATACTGAATAACTCATTCCACACATGCGTTTTCCCTCCTTGTATTATTAAAACCATGAAAGAGCTATTCTTTCAAGCTTTGTGCACTCTAGTTAAACCTTTAAGAATCCTATTATGAATTACAACCCTGTCTTTTTCACTTGACCTCCTCTTCATGTGGTCTTACTGACACAGCAGCTGAAATTTCCATCGTGCAGTGAAATAAGCAGATTATCACCATTTGGTTGAATTACTGCAATATCCTSCTGGCCCTTTGTGGAGTCCTCTCTCCTGTTTCCCATACCAGGGCAATGGTGAGCTCCAGAGAGCAGTACAGAGACAGCACAAACCCCTGGATAACTAGAGTGAATCCTGATGCCTCAAAAAGCACATGTGAGCAGKTACTTCTCACAAAACAATTACACTAAATCAGCTCCAAAACAGTAGTTTTACTCTGTCCTTAGGGAATAGATGAACACAGAACAAACCAGTCAGTGCTCCTTGGTAAAGCACCAGCCTCAAACACAAAGATAGGGAAGATGCTGCCCTCTCCAGCAAGACMCTGCTTTGGTGTGATAGCCACAGCRCTGTTGCTGCAGTGAGAACATCACCATGTGTTCCCTACCCCCACATTCCTACTGCAAGACTGACTCTAGGCATGTTCCTATCTGGGTTAGTAGCCACATGAGCAGTTAGCAAGGAGACAGAATGCTGACCAAGCTGTCAATGCCATTTTGGCAAGCATTGTACACCATATCACAGGTAACACAAGTCCTCCTCACCACTGCCTCCCATATGGACACCTCAGACCACCTGACTCTGAGATGGCAGATGCCACTGTGGCAGGGAGGGCACTGGGCTAATGCTGTGATTTCCAGTGATACTCCTGTGATCATAAGCTCCAGTCAAATGGCACAGCCAAGGTGCTGCCTCTCTGCTCTGTAACATCASAGGCCAGATGCAGCTGCCTTGAGCATCCCTGGAGCATGCCAGCGGCAGTCAGCAGAGGGAAGAAGCAAGGTGCTGCAGGMCTGCAAGACACTTGAGAAGGACCAWGCAACATCTGAACCAACCACAGCTCTCACCGTGATACCTGACAGGGGTGAGTGTAGCCATGGCAAGCTATTACAGCAACAATGAACAACTGCCTGAGGATGCAGAACACCTGGCTGGAACAGCTCTAAGAAGAATTTCTAGGACAGGGAAATGCCTCAAAAACCATTTCAGAGGCCAGGAGTGCAAGCAGCTGGTTGAGCTACCTGTGTAGGTAAAAACAGAGCAGAAAACTGCACATCAAAGCTTTATCAGAGGAAGAGTCAAGAGAGGGTGTGACAGGGAAAGAAGAAGGTAWAATTATATCTGGATACATGAAGAAATGGAGAATTATTGTAAAAGGAGAGAAATGTGTTATGAGCAAAGCTCCAGTGTTCAGAAGTCACATGGGGTTTTCAGATGAGAGACAGACATCCATGGTACTGTCATTATTACATTACATTCACAGTTTTAAACTAGAAAGCAGGACCACACAGGATAGTCTCGTGATCTGGACCTGGAGTAGAACGAGTATGATAAGAGGCAAATTCACAGTTCTGATCTTCCTCTGTTTCAGAGAGAAACACTGTTCTTCAGAATTCCAAACTTTTCACTTAAGAAATGACTGACAGGCATAGGAAGGAAAACAAATATGCTCTTATGAAATTTTTAGCATCTAGCACAAGTATAGCTGGTGTGTTCTCAGATTAGCTCTTCYATTAAGAGCAAAGAATAATCAAAGAGAAAAGCACCCAGAGGCTTAAAGATTAAATTTATGTAAAGTAAAATTTATTATTTTTATTACACATATGAATTTGTTTACATGCAACATATGGTTATTTCTTTAGAAAAGAATTTCAGCATTAATTACTACTACCCTCTGTTTGGTTGACTGTCTCATCTATTTCATTCACATGAATGCTGCCAGACATATTCAGTATGTTAAAGTATAACAGCAAATCCTTTTCAGTCCACGAACTCTCTCTACTACTTTAAAGTTAGTGTCAAGAATTTCATTTTCACAGTCTTTGGTGCATGGACAGATACTCTGTTGTGCCTTGAACCACCCAGAAACTCATGATGCTTAGCTGTGACCTCTACCCAGGACCATGATACATTTACATGTGATACTTTCCTTTTGTCCACAGTTGCATTAAGATTTATAAAGTTGACTCATGCTGTAATGTAAAAATGCTGACAAAAATAATTTTTCTGCTTTGAATAAATCTATTTTATACTTGCATGTATTTCTTGAACATGAAATTGCTCTACTCAGGCACAGCCTGCCCTAAGGACAATATAAAATGGCACAAACAACACAATTATGTAGAGAAGCCTTTTTGAAGAAAATCTTTTAAAGTGTTCAGCATGAGAAATTCAACAGTGCTTTTAAATGCACAGTTTTTACTTTGTCTTTTCAGCTGGAATACAATACCCCAGCAGAGCACACTGGAACAAACTGTTCAGGATTCATTTCTCTGTGGGCATCTGAGAATTTTTTTTACTCAATTAATAAATTCATTCAGATGTATATATATTTCTCCTACTGCTCAAGCAGATACTGGAAGTAGAGCACTCTTTCAAGCAAAGATTGCTGCTGTTTCATTAGTAAGCTGCTATAACTGTGCCCTGCAAAATGTGTAAGTGGAATTGAAAAATTCAGATTTCTGGCCAGTGCTTAGATGCACTTAATTGAATTTGAAAGCATTAGATACATACAGGTTGAATTCTTCTTGCCAGCAAGTCTCCATAACTGCAGTAGCATGCACTAAATTAAGTCTAGAAGGAAAGAGAGGGTATTTTGAAACAAAGGTTTGCTGGCATGCAAATACCTACCACAAAATTCTTAGATGGTACTGCTAGCTTATCTGAGCATTTTTTTTTTAAGTAAAGAGAGACTGTTTTGAGAGACCACAGAAATAAAACACACAGGTGAGAAACTTAAGAAAAAAGTGACTCAAGGGGTAAAATTTTACATTCCCTCACTAGCCAATAGAAACTTATCCAGAAGAAGAATTTATTCAAGACTTGGGGAAGTAATAGTTGCTGACTTGAATATACATTAATAAAACACATTTATTGACCTGACTTTTTAATACACACTGAGAACATATTTACTCATCTTACTAGTTAGAGCAGGTAAAAAAAATCACATGTACCTATACCACTATCCAGCTAATCAGAATCCAATACTGTTTTCCATCAGTTCTACAAAACAAGAAATGATCCAAATTCTGTACAATATAAAGTTCCTGTTCAAAGAACAGGAGTTCCCATCATGGTAGCTATACARATGTTTTCAGAAAAATAGTTTGGATAAGAGTCGGATGCTGTAATCTTAATACTGACTTCTAAAACCCCAGTGAACTGAGCCACACATCTATTTATTTTGCCAGGCAGCTTCAGCCATATGACAGCACATATACAACACTTGCCAGAAGGGCTCTCATTCACAAGCATCATGAACTCAAATTTGCCACTATATTCTTTTACATGCAAATGTATTTGCAGCCAACGTTTGCTCTTTTAAGTGTATTTGTTTAAGGCAGATTTTCACTATTCTGGAAGCCTATTTTTATGTTAGTTTCAAGGAGCACATGTCTCCTGCTTATTTCATCTGCCTGTTTCATAGATGGCATTAAACATTCCTATTTTGCGTTAAGTATTTCTCCCACCTGTTYAGTCCTGTGTGACAAAGCCATCAGGTTCTTTACAAAACAGAAACAAGATTATAAAGGTGAGCAAGACCTGTGCATGCTAAATCCCTTAAGTTGACCCAAACGTAATTGATAACGCTCATGAAAAGTTTCTTCTGTTCTTTGGAGGGCAATTAAGTTTACCCAGATACGAACAGCTAAGCAAGTCACAACTGTTACAATGGAAAAAGCTCACTTTAAGTGAATGAATGCCGCGTTTGCAAAGCTGCAGAAATATTTTAGCGGATCCAATTTTAAGCGGCTCCCGGCGGATCCAGAGCTCTGCTGGGAGCCGAATCCCAGGGTCCCTGCTGCTGGAGACGGGAGCCTCCAGGACGGGGCGACTCGGGCTCGCACCGTCCCGTTTATCCCCAGGAAACAGCGGCTGGAGCCCGACCGGGAGGCGGACGGCCAGCGGGGCAGGACACAAAAAAATACTTCAACCAACCAACAAACCCTCACGGGACTAACTTAATACAGAGTTGCCAGCCAGCTACCTGACCGCGAAACGTCTAAAGCTAGCAGGAGGAGAAAGCAGCCGCCAACATCCCAACGAGAAGGAAAGCCACCGGGATGCCGGCTCGGGATGGAGGACGGGCCGGGTCATGCCGCGCTCCTCGGCCGGGCGCGGGGCCGCCACAGGCGGTGGGAGCCGGGCAGCTCCGGGGGAGCTGCTCACGGGCACCGCTCACCGCGCTCCTCTCACCGGCCCGTGCCTGGCACCGCGGCTCCCCTCGGGCTCTCCCCGCCCCGGGAACCCCCCGCCCCAATTCGCGCTGTCCCCCCACGCCGGCTTGGCCCTTCCCGAGGGGTGAGCGCAGCCCCCGGCGGGACCCCCGCGCCATCCCGGAGGGCTCTGTCCCGACCAGACTCACCGCGTGCCTGCGGCTCCATGGCAGCGCGGGGGCTCAGCCGTCCGTGCGGCGCGGAGCCCGGCTCGGAGCCCGGCTCGGGCGGCGCTGACAGCCGGGGCCGGGCCGCGCCACCGCCCCCC